>NC_037680.1:87337550-87479079 GCF_003255815.1 Theropithecus gelada
TCAGGTTTGTCAAAGATCAGATGGCTGTAGATGTGTGGTATTATTTCTGAGGACTCTGTTCTGTTCCATTGGTCTAGATCTCTGTTTTGGTACCAGTACCATGCTGTTTTGGTTACTGTAGCCTTGTAGTATAGTTTGAAGTCAGGTAGCGTGATGCCTCCAGCTTTATTCTTTTGACTTAGGATTGTCTTGGAGATGCGGGCTCTTTTTTGGTTCCATATGAACTTTAAAGCAGTTTTTTCCAATTCTGTGAAGAAACTCATTGGTAGCTTGATGGGGATGGCATTGAATCTATAAATTACCTTGGGCAGTATGGCCATTTTCACGATATTGATTCTTCCTATCCATGAGCATGGTATGTTCTTCCATTTGTTTGTGTCCTCTTTTATTTCACTGAGCAGTGGTTTGTAGTTCTCCTTGAAGAGGTCCTTTACATCCCTTGTAAGTTGGATTCCTAGGTATTTGATTCTCTTTGAAGCAATTGTGAATGGAAGTTCATTCATGATTTGGCTCTCTGTTTGTCTGTTACTAGTGTATAAGAATGCTTGTGATTTTTGCACATTAATTTTGTATCCTGAGACTTTGCTGAAGTTGCTTATCAGCTTAAGGAGATTTTGGGCTGAGACCATGGGGTTTTCTAAATATACAATCATGTCATCTGCAAAGAGGGACAATTTGACTTCTTCTTTTCCTAACTGAATACCCCTGATTTCTTTCTCTTGCCTGATTGCCCTAGCCAGAACTTCCAACACTATGTTGAATAGGAGTGGTGAGAGAGGGCATCCCTGTCTTGTGCCAGTTTTCAAAGGGAATTTTTCCAGTTTTTGCCCATTCAGTATGATATTGGCTGTGGGTTTGTCATAAATAGCTCTTATTATTTTGAGGTACGTTCCATCAATACCGAATTTATTGAGCGTTTTTAGCATGAAGGGCTGTTGAATTTTGTCAAAAGCCTTTTCTGCATCTATTGAAATAATCATGTGGTTCTTGTCTTTGGTTCTGTTTATATGCTGGATTATGTTTATTGATTTGCGAATGTTGAACCAGCCTTGCATCCCAGGGATGAAGCCCACTTGATCATGGTGGATAAGCTTTTTGATGTGTTGCTGAATCCGGTTTGCCAGTATTTTATTGAGGATTTTTGCATCGATGTTCATCAGGGATATTGGTCTAAAATTCTCTTTTTTTGTTGTATCTCTGCCAGGCTTTGGTATCAGGATGATGTTGGCCTCATAAAATGAGTTAGGGAGGATTCCCTCTTTTTCTATTGATTGGAATAGTTTCAGAAGGAATGGTACCAACTCCTCCTTGTATCTCTGGTAGAATTCAGCTGTGAATCCATCTGGTCCTGGACTTTTTTTGGTTGGTAGGCTATTAATTGTTGCCTCAATTTCAGAGCCTGCTATTGGTCTATTCAGGGATTCAACTTCTTCCTGGTTTAGTCTTGGAAGAGTGTAAGTGTCCAGGAAATTATCCATTTCTTCTAGATTTTCCAGTTTATTTGCGTAGAGGTGTTTATAGTATTCTCTGATAGTAGTTTGTATTTCTGTGGGGTCGGTGGTGATATCCCCTTTTTCATTTTTAATTGCGTCGATTTGATTCTTCTCTCTTTTCTTCTTTATTAGTCTTGCTAGTGGTCTGTCAATTTTGTTGATCTTTTCAAAAAACCAACTCCTGGATTCATTGATTTTTTGGAGGGTTTTTTGTGTCTCTATCTCCTTCAGTTCTGCTCTGATCTTAGTTATTTCTTGCCTTCTGCTAGCTTTGGAATGTGTTTGCTCTTGCTTCTCTAGTTCTTTTAATTGCGATGTTAGAGTGTCAATTTTAGATCTTTCCTGCTTTCTCTTGTGGGCATTTAGTGCTATAAATTTCCCTCTACACACTGCTTTAAATGTGTCCCAGAGATTCTGGTATGTTGTATCTTTGTTCTCATTGGTTTCAAAGAACATCTTTATTTCTGCCTTCATTTCGTTATGTACCCAGTAGTCATTCAGGAGCAGGTTGTTCAGTTTCCATGTAGTTGAGCGGTTTTGATTGAGTTTCTTAGTCCTGAGTTCTAGTTTGATTGCACTGTGGTCTGAGAGACAGTTTGTTATAATTTCTGTTCTTGTACATTTGCTGAGGAGTGCTTTACTTCCAATTACGTGGTCAATTTTGGAATAAGTACGATGTGGTGCTGAGAAGAGTGTATATTCTGTCTGATTGGGGTGCCTGAAAGTGAGGGGGAAAATGGAACCAAGTTGGAAAACACTCTTCAGGATATCATCCAGGAGAACTTCCCCAACCTAGTAGGGCAGGCCAACATTCAAATCCAGGAAATACAGAGAACGCCACAAAGATACTCCTCGAGAAGAGCAACTCCAAGACACATAATTGCCAGATTCACCAAAGTTGAAATGAAGGAAAAAATCTTAAGGGCAGCCAGAGAGAAAGGTCGGGTTACCCACAAAGGGAAGCCCATCAGACTCACAGCAGATCTCTCGGCAGAAACTCTCCAAGCCAGAAGAGAGTGGGGGCCAATATTCAACATTCTTAAAGAAAAGAATTTTAAACCCAGAATTTCATATCCAGCCAAACTAAGTTTCATAAGTGAAGGAGAAATAAAATCCTTTACAGATAAGCAAATGCTTAGAGATTTTGTCACCACTAGGCCTGCCTTACAAGAGACCCTGAAGGAAGCACTCAACATGGAAAGGAACAACCGGTACCAGCCATCTCAAAAACATGCCAAAATGTAAAGACCATCGAGGCTAGGAAGAAACTGCATCAACTAATGAGCAAAATAACCAGTTAATATCATAATGGCAGGATCAAGTTCACACATAACAATCTTAACCTTAAATGTAAATGGACTAAATGCTCCAATTAAGAGACACAGAGTGGCAAACTGGATAAAGAGTCAAGACCCATCAGTCTGCTGTATTCAGGAGACCCATCTCACACGCAGAGACATACATAGGCTCAAAATAAAGGGATGGAGGAAGATTTACCAAGCAAATGGAGAACAAAAAAAAGCGGGGGTTGCAATACTAGTCTCTGATAAAACAGACTTTAAACCATCAAAGATCAAAAGAGACAAAGAAGGCCATTACATAATGGTAAAGGGATCAATTCAACAGGAAGAGCTAACTATCCTAAATATATATGCACCCAATACAGGAGCACCCAGATTCATAAAGCAAGTCCTTAGAGACTTACAAAGAGACTTAGACTCCCATACAATAATAATGGGAGACTTCAACACTCCATTGTCAACACTAGACAGATCAACGAGACAGAAAGTTAACAAGGATATCCAGGAATTGAACTCATCTCTGCAGCAAGCAGACCTAATAGACATCTATAGAACTCTCCACCCCAAATCAACAGAATATACATTTTTTTTTTTTTTTGAGATGGAGTCTCGCTCAGTCGCCCAGGCTGGGGTACAGTGGCGCAATCTCGGCTCACTGCAAGCTCTGCCTCCCAGGTTCACGCCATTCTCCTGCCTCAGACTCCCGAGTAGCTGGGACTACAGGCCCCCGCCACCACGCCCGGCTAGTTTGCGCCTGGCTAACTTTTTGTATTTTTAGTAGAGAGGAGGTTTCACCATGTTATCCAGGATTGTCTCGATTTCCTGACCTCGTGATCCACCGGCCTCAGCCTCCTAAAGTGCTGGGATTACAGGCGTGAGCCACCACGCACGGCCCTGTAGAGATTTTTAATAACTATGAGGCCTAAGCATTTGATGTGAATTAGGCTCACATTTTATTAATTGGGTTGGAATAAGATAAGGCAACACGGAGTTAACTTTCTCAACATTGAGGATGCCTCCAGGGCAAATAATTATTTGTGCCAAATCTATCATTACGTGCGTTACAATCCTGAGCACAGCCCTGCTTGCTTCGGAGGTACCTCACTAACTCTAGTGCCCTGGTGCTGCTGAAATCTGTGGATCTGTGGAGCCCCAGGGACTTCTTAACGCAAAGGGATGGTACTTGGCCGACTGACTCCTCCTCCTATGGTCCCTGGCTTATTCACCTTATCGGATTTTGCTATGCTAACCTCTGGAAGGCTGATATTCTCAAGAATAAAAGAAATGCAAAGCTGCTTTGGTTGTTGTACTCATTGTACTAACATTGATGTGATGAGGTGGTTTTAATCAATGGTGGTTTTCTTTGGTCCATTAAGGTTGCCACTATAAATCATTCCACATCATTTGAGCATCTCTTCAGCCTGATACTTACAAGCTAAGAGATAATCATGAGTCTCTGGTACATAATTCAAATCTATAGAAGGTAAGGACATATTTATTTTATTGACTGTTGTGTTCCCAGAACTTAAATATAGTTGATGTCAAAAACTATTGAATCTACAAAATTTTGATACTAGAAAATGATTGTAGGGAGATGTGTTTGGCCCTCTCTTTTGGTTCCAAGTTCTTATCTCCTCTCTTGACTGTAGGGATCTCAAACCACAGTTTGTGTTAAGCCTTCAGCCTCAGCCTTGCTCTGTAGGTACGCAAGAAACTAGCGCAGTTTATGTGCCCTTGTGTAGGAAACATTGATAAACATTAATTGTTGCAAATATTTAATCTATTTGATACTACAAATAGATCTGTTGTCTTCAATCTTAGTTATTGTTCCAGTCATTTAATGAAGACTTATATATATATCTCTATGCCCATAGTATTAAATATGGACTTACGATCTCTAAAAATGTATTTATATTTTCCCTTATTCTTTCTCCATTATGGTTTGCTCATGACCACTTACTGTTCCTTTTACTTTTTAATTTCAATTTATAGAATATTTCATACAGTATATTCACCTAAATCTATATTTTTATAGAAAATAGACAATTTAGGAGTGTGTCATTTCATGCATCACTTTTCTAAGCTTCTTTGTGTCTTAACCTTCATTCATTAAGTTCACAAATACTTATTGAGTACCTTTAATAAAATAGAATATTTTTGGACTTACAAAGCTTATAGCCTAGTGATGAATACAGAGAGAAAAAAAACCTATTACAATAGAGCTTGGTTTTAAGGGATTTTAGAGATTGTAAGGGAAGTTTAGGGGGCTATGTTAATAAATGATGGGGCAGATCAAGGCAGGCTTCCATGAGAAAGTAACGTCTAAGCTGAAACCCAAGGGATAAATAAAAATTTGCCAGGCCAAGAAGTGTGGATGTGTTCTATACAGTGACAACAATGCGAATGAAGACCCAAGGCAAGAAAAACATCCTGTGTTTGAAGAATTGAAGGAAGCTGTGCATAACTGGAGCATTGTGCATACAGGTTTGATGATGAGGGTAGGGAAATCATAGAGCCTTGTAAACCATGTTAAGGAGTGTGAACACTTTGCTAAGGGTAAGAAGAAGCTGTTGAAGCGTTTTAAGTTAGAAGGTGACAATTACTTTTGCATTTTGGGAAAATGCAATTTGACTACAGAATGAAGAATGAATGAAATAAACTAGGATTGGAGGCAGAGAGACTAGTTAGGAAGCCATTATCATGATACAGGAGGAAGAAAGAAGGGGAGAAAGAGAGAGGGAGAGAAAGAGAGAAAGAGAGGAGAGGATAGAGAGAGATTGCTTGGACTAGAGTAGGAAAGAGAAACCAATTTGAGGAATGATATTTTTGGGAGAAAGAACTGTTGTAATGTATTTGGATGAGTGAGAGGAGGTACTCAGATTCAGAGTTACACATTTCTGGCTTGGGAAAACAGTGAAAAGTCACCTGATTTTATTGGCCCCAGAGAACCTGGGAGTGAGAAAAGGCTGAAAATGGTGAGTTCTGTTTCCAACATGTGAACTTCAGGTGTCTATGAGAGGTAGAATGAAAATAGTATCCAGTCAGTGATTAAAAGCCAGACATTGGAGCCAGTCTTCTTGAGTTGTCCAGGCTCTGACAGTAGCTGCATACTGTCCAGCTTCTTGTCCAGGCTCTGACAGTAGCTGCATGATCTTAAGTAGGTTGCTTAAATTTCCCATATCTCAGCTTCCCCTCTCTCATGTGGGAATAATAATACCTGCCCATAATGTTATTATGAGGGTTGGATTGAGAAAATGTGAGTTAGGCACTTTGAATATTACTGGGTACAGAGCAAGTGCTATGGTAAGTGTTAGCCATTATTATTGTTATTATTTCTATGGAATGTCCAAACGGAGATATCTAGTAGTCAGTTGTATACTTAGTTTTAAAAATTGGAAAGCTTTTGGTTATAAGTACGTATCTTACCAAATATTATATTTTGAGAAACTTTGACCCCTAAAACAGAAAGTCCTAATAGTCATCACTGACTCCTTAACAATGTAAAAGTGAAATTGATTCAATGTTAAGATGTTTAGAGATTCTTGAATTTAAAAAACTTCTAGAAATACAAAACTAAAAATTATTACTTTTGGTTGAACATTAAATATATATGTCAGTACCATAGCAAGTTTTAATATTCTAAAATAGACCCAATTTTAAATAACTTTAATGTGTTCATCAGAAGTAATATAGCTTTATTGAGCATAATCATAAAATTATAAAGCATAATTTAGTTGGCACAAATTTGGATTTCTGGAATGGCTTCAGTGACAGTTTGGTAGACAGTGTCTCTGTGTGATGCGGCTGGACATTTTTCTTCACAGCATGTCATGCTGTGATTTTCTGGGCAATGTGGTTACTTTTACTGAGACATTCTGATTATGGTAGAGGTAGACTTGAATGAGCTCAAGGAAATTCAGATTTTGATGGAAAAGTGCTGAAGTATAATAGTGATATTAATAATGAACATGCTTTCAGTACTTACTCTATTATGAGCTATGCTAATGCTTTAATTATGTGATCTCATTTTAATGCTTACAGCATCCCTAAATTTATAGATGTGAAGCTGAGGTTTAGAGAGGTGAAGCAGCCACCTGAGGTCACACAGAAGGTGAAGGGAGGAAGTGTAGAAAAGCAATGAGTCTGCGGCAGCAGGGGAAAGAGTAAACAAGAGCAGGAGGGAGATCAAAGGAGTAGAGAGAAGTGGGAAGGAGGGATGGACAAATCAGGAAGGAATGGATGATGTCTGAATACTCATTCAGTCACACAAACTGAATTTTGGATCCTTTTGAAGATGTCAATGAAAATGTGAGCTACACTCAGAAGCGTTGGGAGCTAGAGGCCTTTCAGTGGACCCAGAGGATAGAGAAATGTTCCCAGAGAGTAGCCAGCTTGTCCAGACTCATTCCTGAATGCAGTATTTGTCCATTCTCACGTTGCTATAAAGAACTACCTGAGACTGGGTAATTTATGAAGAAAAGAGGTTTAATTGACTTATGGTTCTGCAGGCTGTACAGGAAGCATGGTTGGGCAGGCCTCAGGAAACTTACAATCATGGCAGAAGGGCAAAGGGGAAGCTAGCATGTTCTTCACCTGGCAGAGCGGGAGAGGGAGACAGTGAAGGGTCAAGTGCCAGACACTTTTAAAGCATCAGATCTCATGAGACCTCACTCACTATCATGAGAACAGCACGAGGGAAATCTAACTCCATAATTCAATCACCTCCTACCAGGTCCCTCCCCCAACCCTGGGAATTATAATTCAACATGATATTTGGGTGGGGACACAGAGCTAAACCATCTCACACTGGAAACACTGATGGCCCAGTTACAAGGGAGAGTCAGAGCCCTATGTTTATTTAGATGGATCCAAATATGAAAGTGAAATCTGGTTATAAATGTGAAGTGACTCCTTTGGGGCCCGAGGGCTTTGGGGTTGTGATGATAGAATCACAATGTCAGGTGTGATTTCCTTGTGGCAGAGTCACATATGATACTCTTTTGGTTACCATTGCTGTATAACAAGCTACTCTAAAACTTAGTGAGTTAAAATAACCCTTGAAATATATAATTATGAAATATAAAATAATTATATTTCATAATTATGTAGGTTAGAAATTTGGACCAGACTTGTATAATTCCTCTGCTCTTGTGACATTGGCTGATATCATTTGGTGTACTCAGCTGGTATTTTGGGTAGTCTTGAAGGTCCAAGACAGCTTCACTCACATGTATAGTGCCTTGGGCAGAATGATTGGAGACATGGGCCTTGGTGAGGCTTTGACCAGGGTGCTTTCACTTGACCTCTCTAATGTGGAAGTCTCAAGCCAGTTGGCTCCTCCTAAAGTGAGCATTTGGAGAGACCTTAGAAGAAGTGGGAAGTCTTATTATGACCTAGCCTTAGACCTTCCAGAATGTCACTTTCCCTGCACTCTGTTGGTCAAACACAACCCTAAGTCAGCTCATATTCAAGGAGAGGAAAATTAAACTCTATTTATCAATGGAAGGAGTAGCAAAGAATTTACAGCCATATATACTTAATCATATACTTTTAACTCCAATTAGATGACTTGCAAATAATTTAATTGATTCAAAACTCTGAAGTTTTCTGTGCACAGGTCACCATGACAGCTGTAAGCACTATTCAGCGCACAAATCTTATCAGTGTATGGACAGCATTTCTTTTTCATTTGAAGACATATCTATCTCCCAATAGCAGAAAATAATATTTTGTTGTTGAAGGCTAGGTGATACTTTAAAGTCAATTCAGGTCAAGGTCTATAATGATAGTAATTTTGACTGACTCTAAAGCAAAACAGAATCATTGCCTGAAAGATTTGGATGAGGTTTAGAAGAGTTATAGGCACACATTTTTGACATAGTAGCATAGCTAGAAATAGATAACAGATAACGTCTGCTTGGCTCTAACCATTACTTTGGACAGACTTTTCTAACAAGGCACCCATACATAGCATGCACACATGTGGGATTTTTTTGGTATCAATTAAAATGCTTTGCAACTTAGTAAGCACATGACAGGTTTTAAAGAAATTAGTGCATATGTATGTATAGACATCCTTTTACCCCCTAGCCAACAAAGAGTAGTAGAGTATAATGGTTAAAATCAAGCCTTCTTGGGTTTAAAGTCTGTCTCCACCGCTGACTTGCTGCCTAACTTTGGGCAAGCTATCTCAACTCCCTGTGCTTCAGTCTACTCATTGATGAAGTGACAGAAGTAATAGTAGCTAGTTTATAGAATTGTAAAGTAGGTAAATAAAATGATCCATGAAGACTGCAATAGAAAAGTACATGCCACATAGCAAAAGCTCAATAAATACTAGTTCTTAAAAAGTCCCTTTTAAAAATAAATTACTGATCGCTGGGGACAGCTTAACCCTTTGTAGATAAAAGGATCATTACATCTGTAATGTCTTTGTTACTAAACATTCAAGGGATGCAACAATTGACCCACCATAGGATCCGATAAAATAATAATGAACTTTTAAATATTTTCCATGTTTTCACTCCTGAACACAAAGGTACCTGAAAATCAATGTAGAGATAGATACCCAGCTGCCTGGAAATGCTTCTTTTAACAGATAATAAAGATGGAAAGTTTCTAAGGTACAATAAATGCCAAACATATAAAAACACATCCAGGAATTTAGTTCTTAATTATTTTCTAAAATACAAAAACTAAACTGAGGTCAGCGGAGTATTTTGTCTACCACTACAAGGCAATGTTACATCATCGCTACTTAGCTAAAAATATAGTGATTTTATTTTAAAAAAATTAACTGTTGGAAAAATAGCCTCAACAAATTTGACTCACTAGCTACAATTAAGAAAAAGCCTATTAACAATAATTGGTGGGTTATTAGTTTCTAAGAACCCATAATTAAATTTTATTGTCTTATAAGTGATTTGGATTAATTACGCCCATAATAGACTGATGCTCATTCCCCACTTTAGGGGAGGAGATAACAGTTTCATAGAATTCAGTCATTTACTACAATCCTAGAGTATTTTGTTTCCTGCCAAGGCAAATCTGCCACAAAGCCCAGTTCCTCTTAGGATTTACTGAAAAGTGACAGGTGTTGATTTGCTGGTATCTTTCTCAATAGATCCGAATGAGCTAAACAAAATGACTTCTCTACCCATTTAGGCAGAAAAATAAATGGGGACACCAGTTAATGAGGGAATGTAGAGTTAGCTGGACTCAAACTATTCCAAGCTGTTGGCAGCTGGAATCAAAAGAGGAATCATGCAGACAGTTGCTCATGTTTATTGCTGAACATGAAATTAGAATGATGCTTCATCTTCTCCACAGGTGCAAGAACATATCATTATTAATTATAGCAAAACATATTTATTGACAATCCCAAGCCTGCAAAATCTCACACTCAGCAAATGGCTTTTACATTTCATCTAAAAACCACTTTAGAATCAATACAAAGGCATGGCATAGTTGATGAATCTATGTCTAGGAAAATTTTGCATCCTGAAAACATGGCTTAGACTGTTAATATTTATATAGTTAAACATCATCAATTCTTTGTTCTTGTAAGAAACCTGTTAAACCAAATTTCCCCAATTTTCCATTGCTTTGATAGGTATAATTCCAAAATGTTTCAGCGATTGAACTTATTTTGTTTTTCCCTAGAGGTTTTAAAAGTAGTTGTATCCCTTCATTGAGTAACACAGCATATTAAGCCATTTGCACATTCATTCACCGAACAAATGTCTGTTGAACACCTGTTATGTGGCAGGCACTAGTCTAGGTGCTATGAAGAACATATGAATACACAAGAACTTGAACATCTTATGGCCTCTAAGTTATGAAATGACAAAAACATACTATAAAAGAGCATTTAATCAAATATTGAGTTGTAACCAATGAACTTGAAAGGCCATCTTAGTTCCGAGAGGGATAGGCACTTGAAGGATTTGCAGAGAGGGGGTCCGGAGTTGCCCACAGGTATTAAATGGACATGCATAATTTATGTGTTTTGTTTTTCAGCTCATCTCATTCTAAATAGGATTTGAGACAACTTACAGAAATGTACACAGTACATTGTGATCAAAAATAAAGAGATAGATAAATGTAACACTATGCAATAACTCCAGGGGTGAGCTCAGGATTCCAAATATGCACTATAAGTTTCTGTCTGATTTTTGGAGATGGGTCTCAGATTTAGCCCTGAGTTTCTTGGCAGCCAGGAATAGAAACAAGATTGGGTGTAAGAGAAATACTATCTTAGCTAGCACTTGAGTTGCTAGTTAGTCCTGTATATAAATACCCAAGATAAATATCTCTTATAAATCCTGAAGAGGAACACTGAAGGATATAATGTATTAAATCTCAAAGCTGTTTATGTAACATCAAAGCTAGATTTCATGGCTGTGTGTTCCTCAGTGTAGGTTGCTCCTTTCATAACACAGTTTTGTTTATTCATTCAACTAAGAAATATTTAAAAGATGTATTGAGAACTTGCAATTTACTGGACACTGTTCTGAGCACTGAAGATAAAGTGGTGAACAAGACAGATAAGGTATCAGAGATGACATACTGTTGGGAGAATAGGCGAATCATTAAACTCGGTTCAAATGATGATAAGTGTTATGAAGATGATACAACAGGATTATGTGATGGGCAGTAACTAGGAGGATAAGAAAGACCTCTCTGAAAGATGATACTTGAGGACATTTAAATGACAAGAAACCAATCATGACAAGGTTAGAAGGAAAGATATTGCAAGTATAGAGAACAGCAATTGTGAGACCTCAGAAGAGGAAACAATATTGGTGAGTCGGAAAAATAACAGGGAAGCTGGTGTGGCTAGAGCATAGTGAGTGAGATGAAGAGAAGTTGAGATGCGATTACAAGAAGTCATAGTAACTGATGGTGAAACATGTTGATTTTATTCTAAGGGCAATGGGAAACAGGTCAAACAATTTAGAATATCTGGAAAAATGGGTAACTGAAATCCTCTTTGAGTTCCACCACTTGTCAAACACTTTTAAAAATTGGACATTAGATAATTTGAAAATATATTTTCTGGCAGGAACCTGAAAGTAAGAAAATCAGTGAATGTCAGGTTCCTCACCTCTCATTGCAATTGCCATCTGAATTTGAGTACAATGTTTGACAAGCCATATGATTCCAGAGCATTTTTAAGTGTCAGGTCTATTCCAACAGATTAATAAAAGGACACTCAAGTTCCCCAAATTGTGTGCCAAAGTGGAATTTGGCATAAAACTTACACAATATGGTCATAATAATTTTCTTCTGAAAAAAACAAAAAAGTCAAAGCGGGTGTTTCAAATCATTCGTGGTAGCCATAAATGTATCAATAAGGTAACATCAGATGCCTAATATTAATCAAAGACATTTTCCTGGTACATCTCCAAGATAAAGTGGTTATAAAAATATACCCCTAGGTAACTAAATGAATTGACCTGTGATATAAAGTTGTTAACTATAAGCCAATTAATCTTTGGAGGTCTGCCAAAATGATTATTAAAGCTTTAGAGTGGGTGTCATTAAGCCATACTTTCTGACAGTAATTAGGTGACAGGATCAGTTATCCACTGAGGCCACTCTTAGTTGATGACAGTGAAATACGTGATTAGCTCATACAGCCATTCTTCCCCTCCCTTTGGGTCTTTTGCTTGGGGTAGAGACAAGGAATTTTCTCATCAGTCAAGTCAGCCAATAGAAAGTCTGCTTTCTCTAACCTGGGTTCTTGGGACTTCTAGGTAGTGGGCTGCCTTGGGAGTAAGAATTTGATAATTATTCTAGTCTTGCTAAGGTTTTTCAACAGATGAGAGAATTTGAGCTACTGGACAACCTCACCAAACCAGTTGAGAAGATGAAAAATATTCACTACATAGGCCCAAAGACATAGTCTAAAATGGTCCATGTCTGGCTTTTATGTTTATTTTGTGAAGAGGCAGCCACATTTCTGAGAGAGTCAATAATATAACGTATTCCTGGTCTAGATTTGGCCACTCATCTCAGTCTGATTTGAGGAAGCAACATACCATCTTATAGTATTTTTTAGACTGATAAAATTTTGAAGCAGAGAGAAGAGGTACTTTGGAGAGGTCTCTCAAAAAACTTTTAGAAATGGGAAAATTAAGACTTATGTGAATTATACAACTTGCTCAAGGGTAAGCTTATTAGTGATTGGCCTGTAAGGGTGTGTGCCATTATTAATTTATTACCTCAATAAGTTCTTATTGAGTGCCTACCTTTTTCAAACATTATGATTGAGGATTCAATGATAAAAATGATTTTTTTAACTGTCCTTATGGAGTTTATAGTCCACCAGGGACAACATATACCAAATAAGTTTTATAATTCATTGTTAGAAAATGACTAGAATGTAACAATATGAGCATGCTAAAAAATACATATGGAGGGGTTAGGCTGATTTGAGGAATCCAAAAATACTTTCATGAGAAAGTAATATTAATGTTGATACCCAAAATAGAGTTAATCAGGAAATGATAAGGAGTGAATGATGGAGTTTATAAGAGGAAGAAGAAGAAAGAAAACAAAGTCAAGAGTCATGGGTAAAAGTCGTGAGGCAGGTAGAAGCAAGGCCCGTACAAAGGTATTAATAAAGGCCAGTGTGATTGACATACAGGAAGTAAAAAGGAACTTACAAGGAGGCTGGAGAATTTGTTGGAGGACAGATCAGGCAGGGTCGTAATAGAATTTTAGATCATATCCCAAGAGCAATGGGAAAATATTGAATTGTTTTAAAAGATCATGAGTTTAAAAAATTTTAAAGTAATTTGTGCACATGGTTCAAAATTCAAAATGTAAACAGAGTATACAATGAAAACAAATCTCATCCTTTCAAAACTGTCCCCCAGGTAGTCATTTCTCTTCTCCAGAGCAGCTACTTTTATGAAAATATTCAAAAGTACACACATACCACAATACACTTTTTAAACTCTAATTAGAACATACTGTCCCACTCATTACTTTTTTCACTTAAGAATACATTTCAGAGATTTTCCCACATCATTACACTGAGAGTTGCCCTATTCTTTTAAATTATTTCATAAAATATCATTGTATAAACAAGTCAGATAGATCATATTTAATTATTCCTATAGTGATGAACTTGTAGGTCATTTTTAATATTTTGCTATTATAAACAATGTAGAAATAACTATTTGTACACAGATGGGTGTACCCCACCCACATGTAAAAAATAATTTCCCATAAATGATATTACTGGATCAAAGTGAATGTACATTTTTATTTTTGATAGCTATTGAAAATTTCCCTTTCTAACAGTTCTCTATTTGTATCAATTAGCCTTTGTGGTGTAACAAGCCACCTCCCCAATTATTGGCAAAAAACAATAGTCTTTTATTAACTCACATTCTGTAGACTGGCAGTCAGGATGGGCTCAACTGGGCAGTTTTGATGGTCTTTCGAGCATTCCTCCATGTGGCTGCTGTCAGCTGGTGGCTGATTAGTCCTAGATGTGCTCATTTCCGTGTCTGGAGGTTGCTAGATTAAAGGAAGTGATAGTGTTCTAAGTTCTTAGCAGCTTACAGGCTAGCCTGTGTTGTGCCACATGGTGGCTGGTTTCCAAAAGCAAGAAAAATGGAAGCCCTGATGAGTAAGCACATGTTGAGCCTTTGCATGCATTATGTTTGCTAGAATCCCATTGGGCAAAACAGCCACACAGCTAAACTCTGCTTAAGGTGCGGAAAGAGACCTCACCTCTCAATGGGAATGTTTACATGCCATTTTCCTTCTTGATGTACAGTTTCATGTACTTTGAAAAATTAACTTGCAGAAGCTTTAATATATAGAGGAAATTGGGCCTTTGTTCATTATTTATATCTCAATTATTTTTTTCCATTTTGATTTTTGTTGTTTTTTCACTTGACGACATCTATGGTAGGTTTTTATTTTATTTATTTCTCTGACTAGAAAGAACAGCTACTTTTAAGTTGTCAAATTCATATAATAAGGGTTTTATGTACAGTTCAGATTTTGTCTGTCTGAGATTACTACTTATGGAAAAACATTTTTTAAAAATGTATTTGATCCACTTGGCGATTTAGGAGAGAGAGAAGCAGCCATTATTAGTTCTCTTTTTAAATTTGGAAGTTTATCTAGATACCCTGACACTATTTAGTGAATAATTCTTATTTCCTCTACTTATATGTTTGTCACATTTACCATATACTACATTCCTGTATGTTTCTGAGCATCTTTATCTGTACCAATAATCTATTTGTCTATTTATAAGAGCAATGTTTCTAGTATATGTTAGGGCTCTTATAGGAGATCAGTGGCACATTTAAAGGGTTATTTGAAGAGAATGAAACATACTATATACACAGGAGTGGGCAAAGTTAAGGGAATTAACAAGGATATTGAGTAGCAGGGAGTAGCAATGATAGGAAGACATTAACACCTGCACCCCTGGAGAACCACAAGAGGAATCACTGTTGCCATAACCCAGGAAGGCCTGCAGCCATTGAAAAGGCTGGACCAAAAGGGGCTGTGGCCATAGAAGATTCCAACCACTTTCACAATTACAGCCCCAGCATAAAAGGAGCATGAACCAAGAAAATACATAACCTGACTTCCTTCTCTTCCCTTCCCTCTAAATCTCTCCTGCTAGTGCCTGCCATTGTAGAATCCAACCATTAGCATGTCTGATGATAAATCCACAGAGGTTCAGTCCCCCAGGGGCTCAAATCAGGGTAGAGAAAGGCAGATGATGGTTCTAGAGAAGAAAATAGACAATGACCAGTTTATTCTATGATTTTAACTATCATAATTTTAAAATATGATTTGTTAAAAGGCTGGTGCCTTGTCATTATTACTCAACTTTCATAAGCTCCCACTTAATTCACGCTATTAATTTTTCTATATGAAGTTTAGCTTATTTTGTTCCAAAAATTTGCTTTAGTAAACTTTGTTTTCGAAATAATTCTATGCAGAAAAGTGCACATATCATAAATACACAGCTTGATATTTATGTATAGTGAACACACCCATGTAATTACCACCCAGATCAAAGAACAGAATAGAACCAGTTCCCTAGAAGCCCCTTTTCATCTCTACCTCCTCACAAAGGTAACCATTATTCTGTTTCTAACACCATAAATTAGTTGTGCCTGCTTTGATTATATAAACAGAAATTTTTTGTACCTATTCAAATGTCATGATGTGCTCATCTATGTTTTTAATTTGATTACAGTTTTCCCTTTCACATTTACATTTGCAATCCATCTAGAGGTGTGAAGTAAGAGGTAAGATTCATTGCTTTCCCAGTCTTGTTCATTGAAAAGACTATACTTTCTCCACTATACTGCTTGTTTTTAGTGTATTGGGGTCACTTTAAATTTATACATTAATTTATGGAGCATTGACATTCAAGAACAGAGATTGCTTTTCCATTTATTCTAGTCTTACTTGGGTTTTTCAGTAACACTTTAATGTTTTCTACATAAATATATACATTTCCCAGGCTTATTCCTAGTTATGTTATTTTTCAAAATTATGTCTATAAATGACATATTTTCTTCCATTATATCCTCTAACAGGTTTTTATTTGTATATATTAAGGCTATTATTTTTGTATATTGATTTTGTACCCAGCAATTTTACTGAAGTCTTTTAGTGTTTGTTATTATTTTCAATGGTTTCTCTTGGGTTCTCTAAGATTTAATCTGCAAATAGTGATTTTTCTTTTTTTTGTAGAAATTTTTACTTCCTCTACTTTTCACTCAACTTTCAGCTGATTCTTCTGAAAGAATTATAAATATTAATATTAGTGATAGGTGATATATTTGTTGTGTTTCTAATCTTAGGCAGATACTTCTAGGTGTGTTTCCATAAAGCATAATCATGTTAAGGAAATATCCATCAGTTTCTCTTATTGTATTTAGAATATGTATGTCCATATTCATAAATGAAAAATCAGTCTGTTTTGCTCTTTTTTGGTTTATTTCAGTCTGGTTTCACACCTGTGGTATATTAGGACTTTAAAAATTAAAGCCATGATATCAATCCCTTTGAAGTCTCTAGGATTAGTGCTTTTTGTTGAGAAGATGACTTTTGAAAATTATTTAACTCATAATCATTCTGTTTAGATTCTGTTTTAATTTTAATATGAGTTTGTATTTCTATGAAATTGTCTTCATGATTAGATGAGATTATGTGTTATGGGGAGGAAGACCACAAAGGTGAAGTGTCATTTTCATCACATCTCCCTTAGAAAATTACTTATTTTCCCTATTCTGTGCTATCTTCTTTGGAAGAAAACCAGGATGTGCAGCCCGCACTTGAGCGTGGAGTTAAGTTCCATTCCCTTTGAGTATAGAGGGTCTGCACTGAAGATGTACCTCTTCTCCAAAATTTATTTGTCATTTATTTACATCAGTATGGGCTCATGGATATCTGTTTTTTACAATAGTTTTTAATTCAATACAACTTTCTTTCGTTGCTCAAATCACTCCAGCATTGACCATCGGGCACTCTCTCATTTGATTCCTTTCTCTTTGACCTATTCCTATTGTTGTGATTTTTCCTTTTCTAAGCACTTCTTACCTTCTGACTCTACAAGATTAGAAGATGCTCCATGTTCAGCTGGTATATTTCTTGACAAAATCCTAGAATCAGCCATTTCTCCAAGGGGCCCTGATTACTTTTTGTGGACAGTAGTATTAGAAACCAACATCTAAGTGCTATGTAATCACTACTAATGGGGTGTCATTGTTTCTTGGCCCTTTCAGCTGAGAGAGCAAGGGAATATCTGTGTGCATGCTAATGTATGCATATACACAAATGTATAAATATTGTTATATATAGCCATCTGTATCTATATTAAGCTATATTAATGGAGCTATATTAACAGCTATATTAAGCCCTAACCAACAGTAACTCAGAATGTGATTATGTGGATATAGGTCCTTTAAAGGGGGTAATTAAGTTAAAATGAGGCCATTAGGTTGGGCTCTTATCCAATATGACTGGTTTCTTTATAAGAAGATAAAATTTGGACAAGCAGAGAGACACTAGGGATGCATACACAAAGAAGCACCATGTGATGACACAGTGAGAAGGTGGCCATCTGCAAACCAAGGAATGGCTTTTGTTGAAAGACAAATCTACAGACACATCGACCTTGGACTTCCATCCTCCAGAACTATGAGAAAATAAATTTATTTTCTAAGCAACCCAGTTTGTGGCATTTTGTTATAGCAGTCCTAGCAAGCTAACACAGATACTTCATTTCTTTTCAGTCACTGAATAGCCACTATATTAATATAGCACAGTTTTTTTTCCATTTACTTATTGAAATATATCTTGGTTGCTGCCAGTCCTCAGTAGAGAGAATTGGAGGCTATAAATACTGACATGCAAGTTTACTTGTGGGCATACATATTTAAAATAGCTGTATTAAGTACCTAGAAGCACAATTGCTAGATTATGTGGTAAGACTGTGTTTAGCTATGTAAGAAACTATTAAAATGGTGGATTTACAATGAAAAGTTTTCAAATGTTGAATCAGTGTTTCATATCAATGGGTCCAAATTCCACTTGGCTGTGGTATATAATTTTTATACATCATTAGATTTGATTTGGTAATAATTTATTGAGGATTTTGTATCTAGGTTTATGAGGATTATTGGTCTGTAGATTCCTTCTTTATAATTCCTTGATTTGTTTGCTATTAGGTTAACACCTATTCGTGACAAAGTCCTTTTAATGTTTGTTTCACAGCATGTCTGGTGGCAGTGAGTTCTTTCAGTTTTTGCTTGGAAAGTTTTTTATTTCTCCTACACTTGTGAAGGATATTTTGCTGGATGTACATTTTTAGGTGTTATTTTTTTTTCCTTTCAACACTTCATTATATTTCTTGCTTAAATGATTTTTGATTAGAAGTTTATTGTGATTATTATTTTTTTCTATTGATAAAGGCATTTTTTTCTACATTCTTTCAGAATTTTCTTTTTGTGTTTAAATTTCTGAAATTTGAATATGATATACTTAGGTATAGACTGTGGCACTTATTCTGCCTGCTTGATGTTCTCTGAACTTCCTGGATCTTTGGTTTGTTATCTAACAGAAATTTTGGAAAATTCTAGGCTATAATTATTTTTAAAATTTTCTTTTGTAATTCCAATTTTGCATGTGTTTTACCTTTGAAATTGTTCCACAGGTCTTGAATGTTCTGTTCTCTTCTATATTATTCTGTTTTTCTCCTTGCTTTTCAGTTTGGCAAGTTTCTATTGGTTGGGTTTCCCCCTTTTTCTAGTTTTTTCAAAATAATACATCTATATCTACACCTATATTCCTGTACATAGAGGGACATAGATACATTTATATCATGTAAAGTCATAGATATCTTTTATTAATACATCTTTAGTTTTTATCCATCACTTTTCAGAATGGTATATTGGTATATATAATTGGTATATATTTTCTTCTTTTGATCCCCTTCTTATGAAATGATTTCCATGGATAACATTATTTTTATAAGGTTCTCTATTGATTACCTCCTTTAAAAACTTACATCGCTTACTTGATTTACTAAGTTTAAATAATGCATTTTATATTCTGTGTATGAAATTGAGGATATTAGTGTTATATGCCTCTCTCTCCTTTTTACAACTTCTATTATTTCCAATTAATTTTCCCAAACCTCTTTTTTATATCTATTACTGTGTTTTTAGCAGTATTGTCTCCTTTTTGTTTCTTCTCTGATGGATTTTGTTTTTGTGATTCTAATTCACTTTTTTTCCAAGCTGTGTAAGACTATGTTTAATCTCCCTCTGTTCACTACTTTTTTTCCCTGAGTTCTTGTAGTTCTTCTTTGAAGTCTTTGATTAATTAACTTAGTTATTTTGAATTTATGAAAATCATGGCCAGGCACATTGCCATCTACTTGGTGGCAATATTTTTTTCCAGTTATTGTGTTTTTGGTCTACCATTTGTTTTCCCTGTTCCTTTCTTCTTAAAAGTATTTTTAAATGATTCTGTGCAATATTCTTTTTCTATTATAACACATTTTGATTGAGGTGACTAATCACATTTGAGCCACCCATTTGCGCAAAGTCTATGTGAGGCAGTGCCTGGGCAATATTATAACTGGCAGAGATTTATTTGTATGTGAGTTGTTCAGCCTTTATTTGCCATTCCATCCTCACATCAACAATTGTCTTTTCAGCAACCAAAAATGGCTATAATTCAGCCTCACCCTAGACTCATCTGTGGACTACTTTCTGTAAAGATAGCGTGTCTATGTTCTTATTCTGTGATGCCAAATTTATTCTCGAGAAGGTCCACACCTCCATCCATGTACTCTCTTCCTATTGTTCTAAACAATGTTCCCAAGCAGGATCTCAACAGAAAGCAAGTAGTCTATCTAAATGGAGTAACTGAGGAGAATTTAACATAGAGTTTTCTTGTAAGAGTATAGTCTTACGTAGGGAGACTACTAAGAGATGATAAAGTACCATAAGACTAACAACAGGGAGCCAGAATCTCTGAAGGACAAGGGTATAGGAGATGGAGTTGGTGGTATGGGGAAAGATCCTGTTGGCTACCTAATTGGATCTGTGTCCTTTTGTAAAGAAACATGGCCACTGCCAAACTTGTGGCTCAACAGGAAAAAAAACTGGTGGATAAATATTTCAACCATACTATCTTCCTACTCTATCATCTTCTGAGATGATTTTTATTAACCAAAGCTAATGGGAAGCTAAAGGCAGAGGCACCTGGCAGTCCACAGAGGTCAGCTAACTACAGGAAAGAACAGTTTGGAATAGGTGTAGAGTGGATCTGCAGGAGCAAACCCAACATCAAGCTTTTAAGTACATTTGGTTTTGAATTTAAGGGGTTAACTTCTATTTTAGACTAGCTGGTTATTTTAGACAAAGCATGGTAAACTGTCTGAAATACTTTTTTTTCCCTTGGTGTACTTTTGCATTCTTGTTTTATCTTCACTGCACTTGGTGACTTCTTCATTGTTTTAATGGATTTTTAAGAATTTCATTAAAGGTAAATTTTGGAATTTTGTTTCTTGCTATATTGGGTGATTGCTAAGAGGTTGAGGTTACTAATTTAATTTATCACTCTGGCTAGAGTATGACAATGATTTACAAAAACAAAGGACTGGACATGAAGAATTCTGGTAGATTGTTGTAGTATTCTAGGTGATAGATGATAATGACTTGTATTTAGGTGGTGATTGTAAAAAAATGGTGACAAGTGTATGAATTCTAAAATATATAACATGTTTAGCAGGACTTGGTTGACTGGTTGAACATGATGAGTGAGGTAGAAAGAAATATGGATAACTTCCACATTTCTGGCATGAGCAACTATATGGATGGTGATTCCATTTACTAAGAAAGTTGTTTCACAAAAATGAACTCATCTTCAGATTCCTTCTTGAGGCTCATGCTCCTCATACTTAAGGAAATAGCAATTTTAAAAATAACATTAAAGTAACATTAAGTAACACTTTTAAAAATCATAAATTTGATTAGAAAGTAAGTAAATAAGATTATAACCTTGAGTAGGATATGGCTAAACACTTTGTATATTTCCCAGGTATAAACAAGTTGATGAAATGCTCCTTCATATCCTCCTACTTTGTGAACTAAATTTCTCTCTCTTTTCCATCTAGCAGTGGAAAGGGGTAGAACAGTGAATGGCTCAATTATGCTAGAGGATGTGATATAAGTGAATGTTGGGACTTTATGGTGAGTAGATATTAAAAGGGCTAATGCCTTAGACAGGAGAGAAGATATGTTCTCCATGCAGATGAAGGGGGTATGACCTTGTTGGCTATCCCTAAAAGTACAGAGGTGAGTACACAGTGCTTGGGTAAGATAAACTAAGTTCACCATTTCTCAGTCCTTACTTCAACCTCAAGAAACACAAACTTATTTGGAATCTGGGAGCCCTATGTGTGTGTGTGTGTGTGTGTGTGTGTGTGTGTGTGTGTATTTGACAATATGTGGAAGACAGTAGGCCATACTTCATAAGCCTCCCTGATCCACCAGCAGTAGATACATACATTTTGTCAGTGGGCAAAAGTTACTAGTCCAGTAAAAGTGTTTCTTGTTCATAATTGTCGTACCTTCTCCCTATAAGATAAAGAATATAGGGCTCAGGTTACACAGAAAACATTGGATAAGGTGTAGGTTTGGGAATAAAAATCATAAGTTTAGTTTTGGCATATGGAGTTTCATGTACCTAGGAGCTATCCAAGTGCAGACCTCAGTTCAACAGTTAGATAAACAATCTGAGCTTCCTAAGGGAGTTCTGAGTAGGAGACATAATTTTGGGTGTTACTATCATATAGAAGGTAATTGAAGCTGTAGGAGGGGATAAGATGAGTTAGTAACAGTTTCAAGGGAGAAGAAAAGCACTGTGGAAAACCACGGATTTCATTCCCCACCCCCGCCTACATTTAAAGGCTGAGTAAAGGAAGATGAGGGAGACTGAGACAGGCTGGTCATAGTGAAGATGGAGGAAAAGAAGAAAAATCTGGAGCGCTACTGCCCAAGGAAAACTTTTTAAAAAGGACTGATAGTTCAACATTGTCAGATGCTGTTAAAAAGTCTTATAAAATGAAGAAGCAAAACTTTGAGTCACAAATGTTATTGACTTTATTGAACATTGTTTTCATGCATGGTGTAGCAGAAGCACACTGGATGGGTTGAAGAGTCAGCTGAAGGTAGAGACAGTGAAGGTAGAGAATTCTTTGTAAGAGTGAAGGGGACAAAAGCCATAGAAGAGTATCTTAGGAGAATGTGGGGTCTAAGGACTTTATTTCTTGTTTTCTAAGGGAATGATTAAGGCATACTTAAGTGCTAAGAGATAGAATCTAGTAGAGGAGAGATGCAGCGTAGGAGGCAGGGGAAGATAATCTCCAACCATGAAGTTGATGACAAGCTGGAAGTAAGAAAGACAGGAGGAGGGATACTTCCTCCATCTTCAAAGTAGGAAAATGGGTGAATCTCAGTGCCTGTGTGAGTAGGTATGCATAATTAGTCATAAGAGTTGTAGGTGTTTCTCTGATGTTTCTAATTTATCAGCAAAATAAGATAGAATAGGGGATCATTCTCTGAAATAGCAGAGGACAGAGAAAGGTCAGAGCGTGTGAGAATAATACAGAAGACCTGAAATCATCCTTTTAGGGTGTTACAAAATAAGCCAGGCAATCTTGAGGGTGGCCTTGATGAGTTGTGTGAACACAAGTATATTCCGTTGTATTATTTTTCTCCAGGAATTTGTAGCCATCTGAAGTAGATTAAAAGGTATGAATCTGGCATCTCAGCTTGGTGGAGAAAGTTTCTGTGCTGTCTGTTTCTGACATAATTAAGACCTGACCATGGGAAGTTAGTTTGATCTCTGTAGAACATCATACCTTTTGTTGCTTAGTTGAAGAAACTTTTCTACTTTTCTGGTAGATGCTCCAACTAAGGTGATCCCATTCTCTTAAATAAGATATCCCCCACAACCATGATTGGAAAGGCCAACAAGCGGATTTGAGAGTAAGAAATTAATATGTCTTTCAAAATTAGTCATTTGCCTCCATTCTCTACTTAATATTCAATATGTAGTGCTTTTTAAAATACTGAAATGCCTGTGTGGTAGGCACAATGGATTAAATAATATAGAACATAGTTTTTCCTTCAGGGAATTTTTCATTAAAACCTTCAAAATATGTTAATTCTTTAAGTAATAAGTTCACAGGTATAAATCTGGATTTAGAGTAAAAATGAGGCACTTCAAGGACAATATGCTTTTTAATGCATTGTCTCTGTGACAAACTAGACTTAGGAATTTCTGATTTTCCTGGTATTCTTGATAACATTTTTCTTTAAAAAGAATGACAGTCTGCCTTCATGTGCTCTGGGCCAGTAAAATGGAGAAGCACAGGTAGAGGGGTTAAAATTTAGATAGCTAAAATAATTGGAGACTAAATCCCACTTTCCCAAAATTCCTTTTCTTATCTGTACTTAAAGTACTTTGTGTTTTCCTACCTCTCAATCCATCACTGCTGAGGAATGTCACAAAGGTTAAAAGCATTTCAAATAAGGTTCTCATAAGGTGGGGGAGTGGAAGCCACACTGGAGTGTGTTGAAGAGTGAATAGAAGAAGTAAAGTTAGCAGACAACTCTTTCCAGTTCATGAGAAAGTTAGTTCCTTGAGTCTTAAGTACTGGCATGCATAAAAAACTTCACTGTGTATATCCAAACCCAAAATAGAGAGAATGAAATGAAACCTGCCATTTTCAGCTGCTCTAGGTGACCTGTTCAGAATTACTAAGAAGCAGGGATACTATAAATCTTTTTTGTGTAAGAATTGTTTTTGTAAAAGGCATGTGTGGGTAGCTTTCATTTAAGACTAAAACATTTTGACAAATCAAAACTTCAAGTAGAACCACTGTGACTAAATTTAAGTCTATACATTGAGGTATAAAATGGCACTAATCACATATTTCAGCTGTCAAACTCCCTGGCAGAGTGGATCAGTAAAAAAAGAAGCCATAAAAGAACAAGGAAAAAAGTATCTGACAGGGGGAAAAGATGGTTATAAATACAACAAATTTTATCTGTAGATTCAAATGTTTTTACTGAACATGCCAAGAAAAGATAATTTAGAATCTCTTTAAGAAGATTTAGAAAGTCAAAATAAACATGAAAAAGATAGGCTATGCAAATGACATGGAAAAGAATGGAAAGAAATCTTCAATAATTTTTAATCAAAGTTTGGTAATCTCATTGAATTTGAATGTAATTCTAACTTGCAGATATTAGGAAACTTGAGATCAGGTTTGTTTTTCCTATTGATATTCAGCTGGAAGGGTAAGTCATACATTATTTAAATAAAGAATAATCCATTTGGAAGGGCTAGATCAAACTCATAGAGGCATGTATTATTCTCCCAGAACTTCACAGACTCTGAAGGCAAGTAGAAGACTCCAGAGGTCATGCAGTTCATTTTTCTGCACTTAGAGCACTCTGGAAAGACAACTTTGTTTCTTCTTATTGATTTTGCAGACAGGCAGTTGCTATACTGCTGGTCCAATTTCCCCCATTAAATTTTGGTTCAAATATTTCTACTATCATCTTCAACATCCCATTGATTCAACAATTAAACATCTGTTACATGCCAGATATTTGACTAATCACTGTTAAAATCAAGGTAAATAAGTTCTTCATCTTCGGGGAAATACAGAGTACTAAGCTGACTAGATGCTCTGAGTTTGGGGAGGAGCATCTAACTCCAATGAAGGAGGCCTAAGAAGGTATATTTGAACTGAATCTTGAAGGTGCAGTATAAACTAGCTAGGAGGAAGACTGAATGCAGAACATTTCAGGAAGAGGCAACAGCCCACACAAAGATGTGAGCGCAGCAAAAGTGCGAAGGGTTTCAGAACTAGTATATGCGTTGGGTAAAGGCTACTACTAGTAGGAGGATGGTAGGGAATGAGGTTACAGCAACATTCCCCAAAATATCTTTTGAGGAACATTAGTTCTTTTAGGAGCATTGCAAAAAGTGTTTCCTACTCAGTTGATTTTGAGAAACAAAGCAAGTTAATATTCCTGTTCTGAAAATTCATAAAGGTATTATATTAACATTATAAGAAATCCTGTAGTATTAAAACCTTTTTTAAGTACCAAATTTATGATACCAAAGAAATTCTTGTTTTAATAGAATGCTTTCATATACACAGAAATGGTGCTTCATGGTGCACACTTTGGGAAACATGGAACTGGCATGGGTGAAAAGACCATCAGTGTTTAGCTTGTAAGCCAAACTAGGAATTCAGGGCTTTGTCCAGAATAGGCTTGTTCATTCAGTGGGGGTGCTTGAATGATTTTAAAGTGGGGAACAGACATGATCATATTCTCATTCTAGAAGTCTCCTTGACAGCTTTGGCAACTACATTAGAAAGGGGTGGAATAGAGGAAGAAAGACCAGTTAGAAGCTGCTGTGGCAAGTCAGAGAATGATGCAGGCCTGAGCTAAAACAGCAGCAGTTGAATGAGGAAGGCAAGAACAAAGAGGAATACAGATGAAGTAGACAGACTCTGATGAGAGTCTCTACTAGAGACGGGGCCTCCAGAGGTCCTAGGGATGTTTGTTTGGGAAAGTAGTTTAGGGAGAAAGAGTTTGGGGCAGTACTGGGATAAGAGTTCAGGCAAAGAAGGAAATAAACAATAGGGCTGACATTTGGAGCTATGGCTAAGGAAGATGAAGCTGAGGGTAATAACTGGAGTTTTGGTTTCCCTGACTATGAAATAGAGGCACTATGGAGGCACTTATCTGAGATCATGGATTATGTGATGCTTTGAGACTGTGGTCCAGTCAGGCTTTGTCTATTGAAGACATTAGCAAAAATGTTCTGTGCTATGGTTCCTCTCCAAGTGGTATGGTTACCTACACAATTTGGCTTACTTCATACTTTCTTCCTCCATTCAGTGTCCAAAGGCAGGTCACATCCACCCTATAGAATGTTTCCTCAGGGACAGTTTAGAGCTTCAAGGAATCTCTTTTGGCTCTGCCAGATGTTTATTCTCCCAATTTTCCTCACACCCTCTGTTTGTAATTCAGTTCTTGATTTTTCCCACCAACACCTTTGGAATCCTCCAGGATTCTCATGTTCACTTCAACTCAGGATTAGGAAAGACAGTTTTGATTTCCCTTTTGACCACTCTCTGAAACTACAGTTTCATGCTCTGGGAATATTCTTGCTAGAATCTAGATATAGTCTGTTAAGTTAAATGCTCTGGTAGTGTGATCAACTGTCCTGGTTTTCCTGGGACTCAGGAGTTTCTGGGATGCAAGAAGACTTTCTATGCTAACACTGGGAAAGTCTTGGGCAAACTGAAACAGTTGATCAACCTAAGTTGCTCCGTCAGGCTTATCTCTATTTCCTAGTACAGCGCCTGCCACACTGTAGCCTTAAATATTTAAAATAGTATTAACTCGAATTAATTGAACACCTATGATTTGACAGGTATTTGTATGCATTATAACATTTTATTTTGATGGTAGATAATAGGCTATATTTTTAATTTATTTGGTTTTTTTTTTTTTTTTTGAGGTGGAGTGTTGCCTGTCACCCAGTCTGGAGTACAGTGGCATGATCCCAGCTCACTGCAACTTCTGCCTCCTGGGCTCAAGTGATCCTTCCACCTCAGCCCTCCAAGTAGCTGGGATTACAGGCATGCATCACCATGCCCAGCTAGTTTTTTTGGTTTTTTTTTGTTTTTTTTTGTTTTTTTTTGTTTTTTTTTTTGGTAGAGACAGGGTTTTGACATGTTGCCTAGGCTAGTCTCGATTTCCTGACCTTGAAGTGATCCATCACCTTGGCCTCCCAAAGTGCTGGGGTTGCAGGCATGAGCCACCATGCCTGGCCTCTATTCATTTTAGACATAAGAAACTTGAAGCTCAAGTGATTGCCATCTGCCCAAGGCCACATATCTACTAGCTGGCAGAGTCATGATTTGAACCCAAATATGTCTGATTTCAAACCTGTGCTATTTCCAGAAAGCAACTACACCATATAGCCTTCCATCATCCACCTGCTAAAGCTTTTGCATTAGTGCTGAGCTTTGGGAGCTGTCAGAGACAGGCATCAAGGAATGAGAAATGTTAATAGAGTCTAGCACTTTGTAAATGCTCAGTAATAGTTACTACTCTTCTCTTTCCAGGGCTCTTTTCCCCAGGGAAACTTGTTATCTATAAGAAACATGAATTCACAAGAAAGAGAAAATTCCTAACTATCAGCATGTTAGAATTCAGGCATTTGTAGTTACTTTTATTTTTGTGCACATATCATAAAATGTATTGCTTTAACAATGTTAAGCCTTCATGTACCGTACTCTTAACAGCTTTTGTAACTAAATTATGATGCTATAAAAATAAAAGGCAGGATTTTTTTCTATGTATACTTACAGGTATCTTCACAGTGAAACCTGCTGCCATATGTATTTTCTATTGACCATTTCATAATAGCCTGTGACACTTGCTATGACAGAACAGAAAACTCTCCAATCACCCTAAATCCTTTTAATAGCTTAGATTTATAATGTAGAGTTGAACTCTTTTAGCATATTATTATCAGATTACTCATATGGCAGCTATTATTTTAGTGTAATAAACAAATGTAGCTCATAATTATAAATTGCATTGTGATTAATGAATGTGTCACCCTTGCACAGCAGTAACATATTTGCTCTGTGTTTAATCAAATTTAAAAGGAGATTAAAGAAATTATGACATGACACCTACTAGAGATGAAATGGAACTTCAGGTCAGTGCTTCTCTTTTCTGTATATGAACAGCTTCCTTGATATGAAAAGTTTATGTAGCCAAGGATCACAGTGTATCATATGTAGAGAGTCACATATCTATCATCAATAAATAATCTGGTACAAGAGGCCTCTCTATCCCTTTTTTAAAAAGGGCAATTAAAAAATAGCTGAGCTATGGATATGCAGTCAGTGCTTTTCCTAACATTCTTAAAACTATTCAGTTCAAATTGTCACTGTCTTATTTCTCTGGTGTGGGAAGTATAGGCAATTTTGCAGTTTGTAGAGTACTTGGTTTAGCAGATTAAAACTTAAAATCTGTCTATATCATCTATATCGTAATTGCTAGAATATTCATTAGTGACAGTTTAATGCAAAAATAATTGGTTATAAAAATGATTTAAGAAATATTTCAATGAATAATCTAAAGGCCAATATTTTATAATGTCAAGTCAAAATAAAAATGACTTTTGACAGTAGAAATTGAATTGTTTTGTAGTTTCCATTTTTGGAGAAAATGGTAATATTCTTATTTCTACTGCTAATTATAATGAAGGTATTGGGCAGCCAATGTGAGTACTATCAATAATAAAACCATTGTTTGATAATCTCAAGACCAATGTGATGATCATTGCTTTAAAAAGATTCAATCAATTCATTTGGCATACTTATTACATCTTTTTTTTTTGCTTTAAAAAATATTCTTAGTTGCCAATTAGCCAATTAATATTTAAGTGTCTTGGTGACAAGAGAGATTTTTCTCTATCCGTGTGTTCTGGCCATTTTCTGCTGCTATAACAGTACCCAAGGCTGAGTAACCTATGAAGAAAACAGATTTGTTCGGCTCAGAGTTCTGGAGGCTGTGAGGTGCAAGAGTATGGTGCCAGCATCTGGTGAGGGTCATTCCATGGTGGAAGGGTGGAAGGCAGGAGTGCATGGGGCGGAGAGATGAAACATGGCTAACTTGCCGGATATTACAACAAACTCAGTCCTGTAATAAATAAATGACTCCAGGGATAACAGCATAAATTCATTCATGAGGGTGGAGCCATCATGACCTAATCACCTCTTAAAGGTCCTACATCAATTAAATTTCAAAATGAGTTTTGGAGGGGATAAACATTCAAACCAAAGCATTTTGTGTTATCCATAAAGTCCTGCATAATAACTCACGCCTCCTTGGAACTTATAAATATATTGATTGTTTGATCTATAGTTTTTGAATGACTGTATTAAAAACATGGAAAGATTACTATTGAGATATGAAAAATAAATTAATGCAACATATGTTAAAGTTAAGGGATAAAATCAATTATACTTCAAATTTGATAGAAGGAATAATACCTTACTAATTAGCAGGACTTAATGATTCATCCTTGCTATCAATTTGTTGCTGCTGCCAACAGTTAGAAGAGGATCTGTTTCCTGAATTGGATGTGGTTGGCTCCAAAATGTAAATAAATATATATTAAGTTACATTAAGTTCTGCCTAAGGATTTGAATATCTGCTGGGAAGGAGGAGTTAAAAAGAGTAAAGGGAAAAAAAGGACAGCGCTACTGTGTGAAAGCTCACTCTCTGGGTGACCTTGGCCAAGTGTGAAAGGTTAGGTTAGATACAGAGGTTTCTCCTTTCTACTACATCAGGGAAGGATCTAGAAGTTCTAAACACAAGTACATTGCAAAGGTAAACTAATTTTCCTATAATTAATATGGACACTCTGAAAAATATTCTGTGGCTGTGACAAAGAAGTTAATAGACTTTTGTACCCTCCAATGCTGAGTACTGTAGAAAATGAATTTTCCAAGTGTCTTCGACCACAGCTGAGATTTGATTAGTAATGTGCATTTAAAAAGTCTGTCTTTGTAATTGCTTAATACTAAGGAGTGCATCATAACTCTATTTCTTAAAGAAAACTTTCTCTGTTGGAATTATGTTTCATTAGTTAATATTACTTACATGCATTTGCTTTCATAAAGTGATGTTTCAATACCAAAAGATGTATTTCAATCTCTTTTCTTAAATGACTAAACTCTGCCTCCTTAAAGAGCACAGATGTTGTGCAGTGATTCAAAATTACAGGCCCAGTGTTTTTGAGGGGTGAATAAGCTTCATTTTAAAGGTTGTCTCTTCCAAACTGAAAGTACAACATAGAAGCATGTTGTATGCCTGAATAGAAGCACTGATGATGAATTAAGCAAACTGTTGATTTAGGAACAGAAGGGACAATGCGGGTTCTATTTACTAAGCCTCAGAATCTTTTGAGGCAAACCACATATTACTGAGGTATATCAAACCTTTCAGTTCCTGGCTGTGTATTCATTTATAGCAATATATACTTTATTATTAAAAGAAATCTGGGAAGGGGCCAAGAAATTTAAAATTCTCTCCTCTCTAACACACAACTAAAGAAATGCTCTAAAAATCAGGCAAACAAAATTTTAAAGGAAATTCTAATAGGGTAAATATAATATTGGTTCAGTTAGGAAAATAACTGGTTGTATTACAGTTCTTTTCTAAGAAATAGTTTTATTGAGATATAATTTACCTACCACACAATTCGCCCATTTAAAGTATGTAATTCAATTACAAACTTTAATTCAATTGTTTACTTAATTTGCCCACTTAAAGTATACAATTCAATGTATACATTCACAGAGTTGTACAAGCTTTACCACAATCAGTTTTAAAATATTTTTATGACCCGCCCCCCCGGCAAAACCCATAACTATTAGCAGTCATTCTCCATTTTCTCCCAGTGGCCCATTTTGTGGAATCACTTATTTACTTCTATCTCTTTGGAAAATATGTGGTCTTTTGTGACCAGCTTCTTTTAGTTAGCATAATGTTTGAAAAGGTCATTCATGTTCTAACATGTATCCACACTTCATTCATTTATATTGCCAAATATTTCATTATATAAATACACCACATTTTATCTATCCATTCACCAGTTGGTGAACATTTGGGTTGCTTCCATTTCTTGGGTATTAATAATATGAACGTTCGTGTACAAGTTTTTGTGTAGAGATTTGTTTTTATTTTGTGGAGATATATACCTGGAAGTAGAGTTGCTAGGTTATATGATAACTCTATGTTTAACCTTTAGAGGAACTGCTAGACTTTTTTCCAAAATGGCTATACCATTTTGCATTCCAGCTATCTATGTGAGGTCCAACTTTTTTTTTTTCAGATGATGTCTCACTCTGTTGCCCAGGCTGGAGTGCTGTGATGCAATCTCAGCTCACTGCAAACTCTGCCTCCCAGACCCAAGCGATCCTCCCACTTGGAGTAGCTGAAACTGGAGTAGCTGGGACTACAGGCATGCACCACCATGCCTGGTTTTTTTTTGTTTGTTTGTTTTTTGTTTTTTGAGACAAGGTTTCACCCTGTTGCCCAGGCTGGTCTCAAACTCTTGAGCTAAAGAAATCCACCCACCTCCGTTTCCTTAGGTGCTGGGATTATAGGTGTGAGCTACTGTACCCAGCCCCAAATCTTGATACTAATACTCATGCTCCTCCAGAGCTCATTGTGGTGATGTTTGTTTAGATTTTCAGTTGCTTTGCTGAATTATATTCAGTGAAGTCTGTTTCCTTCCAAGTGTACTGCCTTAGAGGATGTAACCTTAGGCATCGCACAGTCACTTGGAATGACAATGACTTTATCAGGGATATCTCTTTTTAAATTGATAGATAAGAGTCTATGTATTTATAATGTACATAGTTTGAAGTATATTTACATTGTGGAAGGCTCAAATCTAGTTAATTAAAAAAGTGTCACCTCACATAGTTATATTTTGGTGAAAACACTTAACATCCACTCTATTTGCCTTTTCAAGAACACAATATATCATTAACTATAGTCACCACAGTGTACAACAGATCTCTTGAACTTATTCCTCCCATTACTTGTGATTATAAATCGTTTGACCAGCATCTTCCCATCCTCCCATACCCTTTTAACCACGTAGCCTCTGAAAAACACCATGTTTTGACTGTCTCTTCCCCTGGTATCTGATAAACAGTCTGTGTCCTTTGGTGCCACACTCAGCTGCTAGTCACCACTAGTTGTAGCTAATTGTGTTATTGCTTTCAGCAGTGTCCTGGGTCATAAATTACTTCAGTCTGATCCAATTTAATTCTAGCATCTTCGAAGGGGTACACTCTGAAACTAGACTTTGAGGTTTGTTCTTACTCCCGAAGGGATAGTCTTCGCTGCTGTCTCTCTCTCTGGTTCTCTCTGGGAAACTTCCATGTGTTCTGTGGTTTAGCCTGTTGCTTTCCTGGAGCTACTAGTCTCCCTTTAAGTGCAAAAGAGCAAGTCCTCTGTACCACTGTTCCACAGCTGGGGGCAAGGACAGTGACCTGTTTCCAAAGCAATACCCTTTCTCCACAGGTGGGGCACTGTGTGGGGCATGAGCCTCTGGTCTTCTTGGTTTGCCTTTTTAAGCATGGAAACTCTACCTTACTTACAAACAAGCTGAGACAAGGGCAATCAGGAACCAGTATGCTCGGTCTGATGCCCCTGGAGAAGTCTCTACCGATTGAATGAGGGCTGAGTGAAAGGGAACCCCAGACCTCCCAGCCACTCTTGCCTGGAATAGAGCTTCTGCAAACCAGATACAGGATGAGAAGTACTGGTGGCTTACCCTGCCAGGGGAAATACTATAGCTTTTGACTGAAGGCTAGGGGGAAAGAGGTCCCTGTGTTCTTGGCTGTACCTGCCTAAAGTGCAGCTTCCATCATGCTGAAGGGCAGGTAATGCCTCAAAATGCCACTGACTCTCACTGATCGGTGAGAGATTTTAAGTGTTTTCCATTTCCTATATGTCTTTAGGACAATAGAGACTTTAAACATTTTTCCCTTACAGCAGTTTTCACCAGTTATGATTGTTTCACTGGCAACAGGGTTCACAGCCTCATGTTGCCATTCCTGAGATGTCTCTTATCTGTGTTTTAAGAACATATAGACTATGTATAGGTTAATTTGTTAAGACAGAAAATTCTAACAAAGTACAAAAGAACAAGAGTAGAATGCCTACAGAGAAGTCCATTTTATGTCATACTTCTTGCAACAGAAACCAGGTTGGAAATGTTAATGAAATACTATCATAGCGTGGAAGTGGAAAAATAGAACCAGCGATTATAACTTCTGTGTGTTTTATCAAACCCCTGTCAACTCCAATGGGGGTCACACCAGGTTCAAGAGGCTGAAGAAGAGACCCAGAACTGGCAAAAAAAAAAAAAAAAAAAAAAAAAAGTGTCTTATTGGGGGGTTTATATACAGGGGAGAGAGTCCAGTGGCAGTGGGCTGGACAGAGAAACTGCAACTTCTTGCAAAAGGCAAACCATTTATATAACATTTTCACTTAGCATCCTTTCCCCAACAACCCCCACCTGGCAACCTCCATTCAACCCAAACTCAGGGCCTTGATGCCCTGTATCTCCTGTGTTTCACAAGCTGGAGGCTCAGATGTTCCTCATAGACAAGCAACGAATCTCCGGGTTGGCCACTCCCAGATTCCTTAGCTCCAAATACACATTCACGTGCATCTGCTATACAGGGTCATTTTCAGGGTATGCTTCAGTTGTTGCTATCGGGTGTGCTTACAACACATGGTGGGATAAAAGTACAGGCCTAGCTCAGCTGGGGTTTCTTCTGCTCAGGGTCTCATAGTCTGTAATTAGGTATTAGCTAAGCTGCATTCTCATCAGATCCTTGAACGAAAAAAGTTCTGCTTCTAAGCTCTCTCTGGTCTTTGCAGAATTTATCTCCTTGCAGCTGTAGAACTGAGGGCTCCGTTTTATCGCAGACCGTTAGCTGGGGCCTGCTTTCAGCTACTAGAGACCTCATATATTTCCTTGCTATAGGAGCTTCCTCCTAGGCCCTCTCACATGACAGCTTATCTTAAGGCCACCAGGAGAATTTCCTTCTTCAGTTTTGTAAGTCAGAGTCTTATATAATATAACATACTGGTGGGAGCATCACCTGCTAAATATAAAGTATCACCTTTGCTATATAAAGTAACTTAATGATGGGTGTGACATCCCATCACCTTTGTCATAATCTATTGTTTAGAAGTCTGTACAAGTCCTACCTGCTCTCAAGATTATATAAGGGCATGACCCACTGTGGGGGAGAGGGCACCAAATTTTTTTATACTAAGACAATTTTAAAAGAATATTTAGTGCCAATATTCAAGGTTTTTATTTAATTTCAGAATAGTCAGTGGTGGCTTACTGGTTGAACAATCAGTTCAGGGGGAAGAGCTTGCTGAGCATTTTTCTTTCCATCTTTCTGGATGCAGAATCTCTTCTCAAGGCAGTGCCCCAACTTTTATCTATTTGCTCTGTAGACGCTGATGAGAATCACAACATCGAATTACAACATACATTATTTATTTTCTATTTCTCCTTTACATTCTGAGGCTTCTTCCTCCAAGGGGTTGGGTGCAATCTTGAAAACATTTAGTTCTAAACTCAATTCTTAAAGTAGAAGAGGAACTTTGAGAGAGAAAAAGTATGAAGAAGCGAGACTGGGTTAGCCAAGGGGAAGATTTCAGGAGACAGGCGCACATGAGATAGAGGGAAGCAGGAATGGCAAGGGAATAAAAGGGTACAGTTTGTAATCTTGTTTATAGTTAGTAGCAAATCAAAAAAGAAATAAAGGCAGCCTAGTTACTTACTCATACACCTATTTTTAAATCTCCAGCTAATCAGTTAATGAAAAATTAAAATTAGAAGCTCTAAGAAACATTCATGACTGAAGCATTACTCAAGATTAGCACAATGAGTTTCATTCTATAGTCAGTGGCAACTCCAACTAAAATTAAGGCCGCCAGTCACTTATCAACATGACACAAAAAGGCTACTTCTGTGTACTGATTTTTTTAAAAAAATTGTTCTATCTCTCTTTCCACATGGTTCTTGTACTCAGTGTAAAGCAAGTATATGTCACCACAGAAGCTGCTGTTGGCTTTGATTTCCAGAAGCTGATTGATGATGGTCTTCCTAAGCAAGCAGAAGTTACCAATAAAATTGACTCTAATGGGTGCTCAGGGTATTGTTATTACACAGCTGCAGACAATAAGCCAAGAGTGGAACAGCTGATGTACATCTTGAGATCAAGCTAAGAGGTGGTGCTTGGAGCTATACATGAGTAGAAATTACAAAGTATTTCTAGGACTTATTGTATTCATAGTGCATTAGTTGAATTAGCAAAAGTTTAGTATCAAGAGAGCCATAGAATGTTGAGTTAAGGCTGAAACCCTTAACTCTAGTCTAACCTTGTTTTTACCAGTCACTGACATGAGTGTGAATTATAGAAAAATCTGCTCCTGCCAGTCATCTACTTAATCCTTTTGTTGATTTTTTTTTTTTTTCTTTTAGGACAAACTTCCAAAGTCTTACCTGACCCATAAGGCCTTTTGTTATTTTGCTCCAGCCCACCTTTCCAGTCTTGTTTGAGGAACTCCAACCTTCCTGGATATTATTTTCCTTCAAAGCATCTGATTTATTCTTGCTTTATGTTTTTCACACATGCAGCTCCCTCCATTACTAATACTCCTCCTTTCCCTTTGTCTTATTGACCCTACTCATTCTTTACGTCTCAGGTTAAATGTCTCTCCCTGATGAAGGCCTTTATTCAGCCTCACAATAACACTATTTTGTTAAATGCTCTTACAAATCCTTTTACCTCCTTATGGTCCACGGCACTTATAATATTAATCAGAATGTATTCATTTTCTACCGTCTCTGCTAGACTGAAAGCTCCATAAAGTCATGTCACTGCTGTGTCCAGAGACCCTATGTCAGTGCTGGTTACCCAGGAGGCTCCTTGGTATTTACTACTCAGGCCTAGTGGTGAAGAGCAGAATTTTGGAGCCGAAAACAGCTAGCCGCTGGTAGAATATGAAGTGAGACTAGGGGTGGGTCACTGAACCTTATTTTTCTTCCATGTGAAAAGGAATGATATCTTCCTTGCATAGTTTTCTGGGAATGAAATTAAATGAGATTATGCACATGAATCTTTAGGAGCAACCTAAAAACGATGGTTGATGAAGCACGTATAATCTGGATGTAGCTTTTACATGGCATGAAACCCATTATTTTCCTTTGTTCTTATTCTCTTTATGAAATATTTCACATGTCCCAGAGTCTTGAGACACAATATATTTCACAATCTGCATCACCAACTTGATTGATTGATTTTTTTTTTTTTTTTTACAGTTTTGGCTTGTGTCTGAGTTTTTCTCTTTGGGTCATCAGGCTTTATCATGGGTAATTGGGGGTCATGGGATCTACAGCAACATCCTTCAGTTACATGTGGTCATACCTGCCACATGGTAAGCACTTCATAAAGGTTTGATCTCTTATGTTATTCTTGTGCCATAGGGAAAAAAAAAGTTTGCCTATGTCGTTATTCTGTCTCCTTTTCTTTCATGAGATTGACAGCTAACTGTGCTAGGAATGCAATAAAAGACCCAAAGAAGGTTCAAGAAACCACATATAAATTAGCCTTTAGTGAAGACTGTTTAGTGCATTGCAGGAACTGTGAAAATGTAGGAATACAACAGGGTCACCATGTGGATCTCATTGAGACGTCACTTTTTTTAATTGACTTATTTTTATCTAGGTAATGTTAAAGACAGCAGGAGGTAAGATTTATTTAGCCAGGTACGTACTAAAAATTTTCCATGTATTAATCTTTGCAACAACATTTTGGAATAGAAATTCTTAACAATCTTTAGTAACAAGGCACAAAAAGGTAAAACAAGGTCGCATGATATAATGGAGCTGACCTTCAAAGTTTTAACAACTATGCCACTCAGCAAAATTCTGGAAGTACATTTCTCAGGTTTTAGCATGAACAAGAGCCACCTGGGAAGCATTGTTTTTCTAATGCAGTTTCCCTGAACCTAGTATGGGAGATTCAGATATTTAGTAGCCAGGGTTGGGGCTTAGAAATCTGTATTTTTAACCCATAATTGTAATGCAGGTATTCCACAGGCCACTTTCAGAAGCATGGATCTACATATCCTTCAAGAAAATTTAATTACTCCTTTGAGTTCTTCTAAAAGGTAAAATATAGGACTGAAAGCTTAAAGTAATTTTCTAGGTATAAAATAACTTCTATGTCCAAAACCATTTTTATCTTGATGCAAGCAAAATATTAACCAGATTAACTATTACTACATTCAGAATAAGGGACTGTAGAATAAATGATTACCGTAAGTATGTACACTGTTGGGATAAGATTGCTTTTAGATTCTAGAAATCGATGCTTTAATCTATAGTATATTGTGATTTGGGTCACTTAGACAAACTTCACCTTCCTGCATGTATTTGATTCATCCTACATAGCTTTCTTTATATCCTCTGGGTTGCAAGCGAGAAAAGCAAAACTTGCAAAGAAAAACTGACAAAATACATTTGGTTAATTTGGATGAGGAAAATCTAAGGCCTCCTACAAAATAAGCCTGCTGTTTGAATTATTCAAATAATTCCCTTTGCTCACTTTGAGAAAATAGGATGAGTCTGGAATGACTTGTTTGTGGTTGGTTGTGCTATGCCCCAGTACATTGTTTCCTTTTTTAACCTCCTTTTTCGTATTTCTTCCTAAAAACTAAATTCTCTAGCCAGATAGAAATATAGCACCTGTCTTGGCTTCAGGCTTGCTTTTGCCAAGTTGCAGTTGGTGAATCCATGATCAGATTCTCCTGAGGCCAATCAAACAGGGCAATCAGCCTGCCCAGACTGACCCAATTAAGTTTAATTAGTTGTTTTTTTTATCTTTAAATTTCCTAGCCAGGTGGATTTTATGGTTTTTATTAAACAACGAAGAAGAGCTGAATCTTTGGAATTAGTTGGCCTCTCAGGTGCTTTCTCTTGGTAATAAAACTCCAGGAAATCTTCGAATCTTCATAAGGAAGTCAAATGATACTAAAAATCGTTTGGCTCTGTTTCTTTTAGGCTCTTTTAAAAGGACAGTGTTCCTGTCTTAGTTTAAAGAAATATCCATCTCATCTATGATTCCTGGCCAAAATTGTCACACTGTTGAACCTTTTCACTCCTCAATTAGTACCTTTTCAACCTTTCCTATTAGTTGGAAGTCAGTTGGATGAGTTAGAGTATTGACTCTGAAGGGGTTTTCGAGAAAGTTGTGAGGGATCTAGAATGAAAGCAGAATTAAAGTAAGTCAAGAGGTGAATGAAACGAAGAATAGAATTTCTAGCAGAATATAAGTGAAAATTATTATTAGTAATGGAGAAATAGAAGGATTGTTAGAGTGGCTATGTTGAGGTCATTTAAAATTAAACTATTTTTTGGCCAAAAATTTTGTACAGATTTTACCAATATTTCGTGCCAGGATATTTAGAAAATTGTTTATCTTTCTCAATTCTTAACAATTCTGTGAAGTAATTAGTGGTATTTTTAATCTTTAAATTTCCTAGCCAGGCGAATTTTATGGTTTTTATCAAACAGCGAAGAGTTGAATATTTGGAATTAGCTGGTAGACACATAATTGTTTATTGCTATCAAAGGATACCTACGTTTTTCCCTTCCTTTTACTCCCCTGCTAATCCTTCCTTCCCTTTCTCTTCCTCATTTTCCTATTCCTTGTTGCCTCCTTATTTATGACTTCTCTTCTCCCTTTATCTTTCTTCTCTCTCTTTCCTATGCTAACCTTCTTCCTCCTCTTTATAGCTTGCTTTCCCGTTTTCCTATCATTTAACTCTGTGCTTCTCAAACTGTATTCCACTGCACATTGTAGTCCTCTGGACAGATTGTTAAAACAGTGATTGCTGGCTTCTGGGGTACCCCCAGAGTATCTGATTCAGTAGGTCTGAGTTAGGGCTTGAGAATTTGTATTTCCAACAATTTCCCAGGTAATGCTGCTTCTGCTGGTATAAGGATCATACTTTGAGAAAGACTTAGTTAACTCATCTGATGTCCCGGTCTCTGCTTCCAAAGTAAAATCAATAAAACTTTATAGGAATCTTAGAATTCATTTGGCAAATTGTCTGTACTCTCCCAGGTAATTGTTATTGTCATTCCACGTAATAAAAATTGGTGTTAGATTTTTTGACAGCTTTTCTGATATAATACTATAATATTAATACCATCAATCAGAATTACCTTCAATATGGGAAAAACTGAAGCTCCTAAATTGGGGTAATCCTTGAGCTGCATGTGATATTGCCATAGTGAGTTACAGAAGCAAGAAAATTAAAAATGCCAAAGGATTGCAAAGTTTTCTACCTGATTAAAACAACTTCTAATTTTATGTCTAAGATAATTTTCCTTGCTTCCTAATTATAATGAAAAATAGAGAGTCCATCATATATAACTTTATGAAACTTTTTGGACTATCCTAATAGCATGTAGTCAAAACTATTCTTTTCACAATTATCCTTCCTATCTTTGGTATGATCACAGCGGAAAAGTAGCCCAACCTCTTTCTTTTATTCACTTCTTCAATCAACACACATTGAGCACCTATAACTGTGCACTAGGCATGAATTGTTTTTCTTTGCTTCTTCTATACATTGCATTGGCCCCAAAACAAATGTGATTTAGTTACCATATTTTGAGGAAGAGATGTTAAGAATTAAAATGATACTTTCCAGTTGCTAGGAGAGAACCAATCTTTGTCAGGCGTCAGTGTACTGGTGTCTTATGCTGATGACAGAGTAAAGGTTAAGGCTGGGGGCATACTGAGCATTGATAGAGTGGCATTGCTGGGAACACTTCTTAACCATAAATTTGAAGATAAATTGATCAGGAGTATTTGATTACTCCTTCCACCTAGAAATCTGCCTCACTTGCCCATGAGAAAGCCTCTTTCTGATACTCTTCTGATCTTACTGGCAGCTGTTTCCTCTCAGTTTCCTTTGCTATGCTTATTGCAATCAATGCTATGTTTATTCAAATTAGACAGCCCCAAAGGATGTAGGCTTCTATACATGAAGTCTCCATTAAGGACACTAATTGGTCCAACTTGAAGTCTGTGCTTTTTGCTAGAAAGACCACCTTGTGGGGTAAGGGTCTACTGTAATGAGCCGGGTGTGGGGGCAGTGGCCATTTACTAGGGTGGGTTGGTAGCTGTATTATAGTTAGGATTAGTGAGTAACAGATTCCAATTACAGTAGTGGCAAGAATGAAGTCTAAGGAGCACTTCTGCTTCATAAAAGTTTTAGGGACTCAAGTTTATTTTGTTATGATGTAAGAAGTCTCAAGATCCATTTCAAGATGACCTCATACTCTAATGTTGCTGCTCCAGCTCCTACTTTCATATTTATATTCCAGTTATCAGGAAAGAAAGTCCATAAAGGCAATGGACTTTTTGTTAACAGTCTTTTCAAGAGGATTTCAGAAGGTGTCTCATGAAGTTTTATTTCATCTACCAAAACATAGAGGACCATTGAAAGAAAGAGTGGGAAACACAGTGTTTATTTGATTGGCTATGAATTCACTGTGTTATTATGAAAGTAGGGGAAAACATATGTTGGGGAACAACGAACAGCTCTTGCTACTGTAGGGTAGTATAACTGCTAGTTCCACCACCTCCTGGGAAGATAGTTGCAGATGTCTACTAAAAGTGGACATTCCAGCTAAAGCCTAAAGAAGGCTAGGAAAGCCCCCTCAATGAGTAATATTGTGAATTAATAGGCTTTCATTTCTCAGTCTCACAATGAATCTTGTCTTTTTTTATTATAAAACCTATTCACTTATGTAATCCACATTGGTCTACACAAGAAAGATTTTAAAATGAGAGTTGTCTACTGATAAGAAATTTAAAATATAAACAGTGTTATAATATTCTCTCATTTCTTGAACTAATAACTATCTTTCCAAAGTAGATCCAATTATTTTGAAACTTCATATTAATTTTAGTGTCTAATGCAATCATTAGCTTATCTGCAAATGAAATTGTAAGAATCTATCTTTGTTCTGATGAATGATTAGCAGGTACTTTTATGTTCAGTGTGGATTTTTAAAAACCTGATATTTCTTAAAAAAAAAAAAAAGGTGGGTGGTGAAATGAACATTTGTCTAATGCCTGATTCAGACTTCTAATTGTGGAAGTGGATGTTTGTCATTTTTAAAAAATGGCCTGACATCCATCCTTTTGGTAATAGAATCCCAAATTTGACAGGGGGGGTTCCTTGTCTTCTCTTTGTATACAGTGTACTGCAATTATTACTTGGGAGGTTGTAGCCCTTCTAACCATGAGACTAAGCTAGGTTTATGAGACTTCTCTCCCTTGAATTTGAATTTTGTGTCAAGCAAAATAATGACACAAAACATCTGGAGTTCATTCTTTTGAGAAGAGATTATGGGGGACTGCCTGCTCCCTAGGTAATGAACAAATCTGGTTTCTGCCAATTCCTAAGCCTCATTTATCTAGCTTTTTTGCGGGGGGCAGGGGGGAGGGAGTCTTCTGCTATACGTTGAATTGTTTACAGATTTTTCTTAATTTATCCATAGCTGGTTTTGTTGCTTGCATCCAAACAATGGTAATAGACACTGCTGGACTATGTAGTTATGCTCAGCCTCTCTACCAAACTCTGGAGAAGAACCTCTGTGCTGAATTTATAAACATAACCTAAGGAAGAAAGCAGTATCTTATTCTCTTCTACTATAACCTTTTCCCACTGCTATGAAATTCCCTAGATGCTTAAGAGGGTAAGAATGTATCACTCCAAGTTCCTTATGCCAATTTGTAAATGGCACTTGGTCTCTTGTCTTAATCTTCATACAATTTAGTTTGGAGTTTCACTATCAGTTCTCAGCCATTTTTTTTCCTTTTTTTCTGTTTTAATCATGATATAGAAAAAATAATATCTTTCAGCTTCATATAAGTATGTTGAAAAGCATTTAATGAGCTACCATTTCCTCAGGTTCAAATGAATCAGTAATGAAGCAGTCTAGTCCACCAAATCTAATTACATTTAATTCATCAGTGCTCTTATTTTAAATTTTTTTCATTCATGTAGATTGTATAAGAACTGTCTTTCTATGCAGTGTTTTGGATACATCTTTATTTCAGTCCACAAATAATTGAAAAATAGGAAACAAAAGGTAAAATAAGTCATTGGGTAGCCATTATGATATAAAAAAGGTTTATTTTGGGATTTTCTGAACTCAGACCCACCCATCAACAAGTAAGTTTTTTTGTTTGTTTGTTTTTGAGACAGAGTCTTGCTCTGTTACCAGGCTGGAGTGCGGTGGGGCAATCTCGGCTCACTGCAACCTCCGCCTCCCAGGTTCAAGCAATTCCGCTGTCTCAGCCTCCTAAGTAGCTGGGACTACAGGTGTACATCACCACGCCTGGCTAATTTTTTTGTATTTTAGTAGAGATGGGGTTTCACCATGTTGGCTAGGATGGTCTCGGTCTCCTGACCTCGTGGTCCACCCACCTCGGCCTCCCAAAGATCTGGGATTACAGGCGTGAGCCACCGTGCCTGGTCAACAAGTAAGTTTTATATGAGGAATGTGGAAATTCAGCTCTGCAGGGAAGGTGGGGAGAAGATATTTAAGAGAAATGTAAAACTGGTATTTATCCCCATGGAATCTTGCAGTCACATTAAAGAGAGTAAAAATTAAGTGTTCCTAGGCGTTGACCATATTCCCCCCAACCCCCTGCTTAAATAAAAAGAAGACTTAGTCAAATTTAGCCAAACACTTTGGCTTGGCTTTTTAAAAAGTTGTTGACTTAGTGTCTATATGTGTTGCTATTATTTGTTTTTTGTTTAGCTTTATTTAATCTTTGACACATATTGGCTTGAAAGTCTGTTCATTTCACCCTCTCCCCATACTGCAGACAGTAGATATGCCCTCCATGGAGCTAGATGTCATAGTGCTAAAAGATGTATATGACTTCACCAAATCTTAAAAGGATCCACTGACTTTGAGATGCATGTTGGCATCATGGGGTTACGTGATAACATTTCAAAGTGTAACTTAAAGGAATAAACTTTTACAAGTTTATTTACACCATATCTTTCCATATCATATGTAAGATCATTCATAATAATCTTTTCACAGTTTAACCCCCTCTGATCATCCTAACAGTAGCCATTTCATTATAAGGGGTGAGATCTTTGATTAGACAATAAGAGAAGTAGAAGAGTAAGTCAACAATTTAAACTCTGTCTTCACTTCAGAGTTGTCTTCAAGGTTTTAACAAGGCATCTTATCCTTTTTACATGTGCCCTTCAAATACGAAAGAGCACCAATTAACCAGGACTTGATAATCCTGTATTGATTAAGGTGTCCCTGTTAAAATGCTGCTCCGAGGCATACTGTTCTTCCTAACTGTCAGAAGCATTTGATAAGGTAGACACAAAAATCATCAGTCAGAATGAGTTCTCTTACTAGTAATAGAAAGCACAGCTCAAACCAGCTTATATATAATAAGCAATTTGCACAGAAATTTCATCAGTGGTGTAGGTTTGATGCAGAAGTTTATGATATCATCAGGACTTTGGATGATCCTATTTCCTGGGGGAGAAAAAGAACTTCCCTATCCCAAACCATTAAACAAAATCTCTGAGATTCACTGTTATTAGATCCAATTATTTCATGTGCTTGCCCCTGAACTAATAACTGGAGCAAGGGGAATTAGATCACCTTTCTGAAGCTTGAGTGGTTCTATGAGCCGGGCTATTTCATAACTGTGGAGAATAGAATGGATACTGGAGAAGAATCCCAGTATTTGTGGTGTTTAGATTATATCAAGACTACATCACGTCATCTCAACTCTAACTATATAGTAATAGGCCAATCATAAAACCTACTTAAAAATCCTAGGATAAAATAGAACTGCAAGTTTTCACTGGATACCTTTAAACACAGGTGGTGGAGGCTTATAAGATTTTAGCAAGGTAAATTGATCAACATAGAAAATATTGTCCATGGGAACAAATGGATAAGGATTATTGGTGGTGGCAGAGATAATTAATAATCCCCAGTATTCTCTCTTCATTTTTAAAATAGAATATTGCAAGTTATAGTTGGTTATGGACACCGGGATGGAGGTTATACTTCCTAGGCTTCTTTGGCAATGAGGCATGACCTGTAACAGGTAGAATAAATGTTTTGGTGAGGGGTGGGAGTGAAGTGGGAAGTGAATAGAAATGATGTATACAATTTCTCTTTACTTTTTATTTTTCATAAGAAAGCTTATTGTCTTCTACTCTTTAATCTCTCCCTGGTAGCTGGGAAATGGTGGTAACAAATGAACAGCCATGGTCCCAGAGTTGAAAGCCAAGTGTTGAGGATGGCAGAGCCACCCAACAGGCTGAGGCTACTCATATTTGGATAGTTATATGTAATAAAAAAACTTCTATTTTATTGAATTAATTTTTGGCTCTTGTTGTTATAGCACTTCACTCAAACCCTAAGTGATATACCAATTAAAAATGTAAGGCAGTGAAATGTTCATTGCTTTCATTTATCCTTCTGTCTGGGTATAGCTTGGCCCAGTTCTGTTTCAATAGCTTCCTTTCAAGTTTCCTTAGAGTATAGATTCTTAGGTAGCTGGGACTACCATTCCCTATTTCTTGGATCTGTTCACAATAAACAGAATGCAGACATGCCATTAAACCACTGCTCTCTGTGTTATGGCCACTTAAGTTCATGTTGGACATCTGATCTCTGGTAGACTGATCAATATTTTCTCCTGGAAATTAGAATTTGGACAAGAGAAAGGCAAAGGCTGTGAGTAGTTCTTGTTGAATCATTTTACTGGCAGTAAACCAGATGAAGACACAAGAACTCCACACTTGAGGTCTATAGAGTTTTACTTCTTCATGCTTTTCTTGAGGTCTGGTTGTTCAAATGTCTTCCTTACCTTTAGTGGTATATTCCTGTATATTCACACTGATGTACTTATTTATTTATTTATTTATTTTGAGATGGAGTCTCGCTCTGTCACCCAGGCTGGACTGCAGTGGCGTGATCTCAGCTCACTGCAAGCTCTGCCTCCTGGGTTCACGCCATTCTCCTGCCTCAGTCTCCCGATGTACTTATTTTTTAATAAAGTTTTCATTTTGTAATGATTTTAGATTCATCAAAAAATTGCAAAGATAGCACAGAGTTTTCATATACCTCACACTCAGTTTGCTTGATTATTAACATATATTAGTATCATGTATTTATAATATTAGAAATAAGGAAGCAATATTGAAACACTATTATTAACTAAAGTCAATATTTTATTCAGATTTTCTTAGGTTTTGCCTAATATTCTTTTTCTGTTCCAGAATCCCATCCAGGACACCAGGTTATATTTGCTCATCAGCTTCCTTGTTTCCGACAGTTTCTCAGATGGTCCTTGTTTTTGATTACCTTGGCAGTCTTGAAGAGTACTGGCCAAATATTTTGTAGATTATCCCACAATTATTTCCTGATATTTTTCTCATGGTTAGACTGAGCTTTACATGTTTTTGAAAGGAAGACCAGAAAAAGAAAGTATCCTTCTATCACATCATATCAAGATATATACTATCCAGGTGGCATATTTGTATCGATATTAATGTTAATGGCCTGGTTGAGATACCGTTTGTCAGATTTCTTAACTATAAATTTATACTTTTACCTCCTCCTTTTTATAACGTAATCTTTGGAAGGAAATCACTATGCACAGCCTACACTTAAGACTTAGGGAGTTATGTTTCATTCATCTCCTTTAGAACTGAGTATCCACATATATTATTTGAAATTCTGCATGAGAGATTTTTCTCTTATTCTGCGTTTATGTACTTAACATTCATGTAAGTATGGGTTCATGGGTATTTACTTTATACTTTGGGTTATAATCCCATGAAACTTAATTTTGTTGCCCAAATTGTTCCTGTGGCTAATGGAACCTCTTTCAGTTGGCTTTTTTGTCCATTTGACATGTCCTCATTACTATGGACTGAACTTTGTAGTCTCCACCTCTCCAGTTCATAAGTTGAAACCCTAATCTCCAATGTGATGGTATTTGGAGATGTGGCCTTTGAGGTAATTAGGCTTAGATGAAGTCATGAGCATGGAGCCCTCATAAAGTGGTAGTGCCCTTATAAGTAAAGGCACCAGAGAGCTTGTTCTCCATCTCTCTCTACCCCTGTGAGGGCATAGTGAAAAGGTGGTCATCTTCAATTCGGAGAGCCCTCACCAGAACTCACAATGCTGGTACCCTGATCTCAGACTTCCAGCCCCCAGAACTGTAAGACATAAATTTCTGTTGTTTAAACCACCCAGTCCTTGGCATTTTGTTATGGCAGCCCAAGCAAATGAGTACATCTTGTTGTAGGGTTGTTTCTTTTTTGCTTTTGTTTTAAAGCACTTCCTTACTTTCTGGCACTGTAAGATATTTCAGGTTCATGTTGTACATTTCCTGCTCCAGTCCTAGAATCAACCATTTCTCTAAAGAGCCTTGTTCTTTTTTATTATTATTATTGAGGAATAGTATTAGAAGCCAACATTGGGTATTAGGTATGCTCATTGCTAATGGAGTGTCATTGCTTTCAGGCCCTCTAAGCTGACAGAGCAAGGAAATAGATGTATACTTAATAACCCTTGCATATACTAACATGCATATACACCTATCTATAAATATTTTTATATGCAATCATCTGTATCTATATTAAACAAAACATAAGTTCATACTCATGTCTACACCTCAAACACATTACCACATGAATTATTCTATCCTGTTTCCCTTGTTTATCTTTAAGCTCTCACTTGAACAGTGAAAAACATGGCTCTCTCATCTTCTGCACTTCATTTACTTAACTCCATTATACATGGCTAGCAGCATCGGAATTGTTAACCCATCTGCCTGTGGAAAATAACTTTATCAACTAGAGTACAGTGCTTAATGTGAAGCTTATTTTGCCTTTTATAGACTTTGCTGGTTTCCAAAGTTCTTCGTGTCACCACCTTTCTCTCCCAGGTGTTTTAATGAAGTTGCTCCATGTATTTGTAATGTAGTTAGATCACTTTTTCCCAATCTGCATTATTTCTGGGATTCTATAACATCTAATTTATTTTTTTAATATTGCTAAAGCCAGCTTGAGTTAATTTCTGTTATTTGTAGCCAATCCAACAACAAAAACATTTTACAGTAAAATCTATAAGGGCAGAACTTGCAAAGTGGGAAGGTCCACATCCAGCCCAAAAGATACCTTTGTGTAAATTAGAAAGAGAACCCCCGACTTAAGACAGTTTATTTCCTTCTGCCAGAAAATTGCCATAATAAACTACAAATAGCAAAGACCATGACGTTGATGGTGTACCTTGCATGTTTTGCCTGACATGCCTGACATTATGACGTGACCCTGTTTCATTTATCAGACACTAAACAAAAAAGGGAGTGGACATTTTTTTTAGCAACAATGTGCAATTTTTCCAGCCTAGACATGAAAGCAGTGTACATCTGAGGACAATATAGGAGACCTGTGACAAAGAAAAGCTACAGAAATGAAGATTCTGAGAAGTTCCACTGTCCCTGGCAGGGCTTTCAGAACAGTGAAGAGCAAAATCAGACCAGGCCCTTAGGATTCCAGACCATGCTGAGAACCAAGGTAGAAGCTTGTATTAGAAGAGTTAGGACAAAAAGAGGAAAGGTGAAATCCAAGAATAAGTTCAAAGTAGCACTAACATGAAGGTTTAATGAAAGCTAGGCCTAGAGCACTTTAAATTTCCCATAAGAAAGCAATGTTAACTTATCTATTTCACTAATGTATCTTCTTCCATTTATACAATTTTTAAAATTACTTGCCAATATATTAAGAAACCAGTAGATTGCATTTGAAAATGCATATTTCTGTTTTCTGTCAAGCATTTGGAAGGTCTGTCCACATGGGCCTATATTGCCACTTGATAACGGGCTGGAACAGAATTGGGTCTCCCCCTTTGGAAGCCTATGGGCCCTCTGGTTTGTCAGCAACCCTATCATTCATGCTTCTTAGCTCTGAGTTTCTGAGTTTGCAGTCACTGCTTCAGAGTGTGCATCTGGGAGTTACCTAGCCTCAAGTATGAAAGTTTAAGGGTCTCAGAACCAAGGAATCCGTTAGATCACTATATCCGTCCGTATCCTGAGCTTGGCACTTTAAAGAAGAGCGTGAGAATGGTTGGATGAGGGTGAATTGTTGACTCTACATACCCTGTGGTTCTGAGTATTGCATTTTCATGACCATATACTTTATCACTAATTATACCTCAGTCTATTTGAATATCTACTATTTTCTAGCTTGTACAATTAAGCTAAAATATCTATACATTCTTGTTTGTTTACTTTTTATGATAAACACATATCTTACAGGGATCCCACTGAGCTTGCAAGAAGTTCCATCTTGTTTGTTTTGGTTCCAAGTCCTTCCAGTTTTAGTCTTTGTGCTTTTGAATCATTCAACTATCATAATTGCCTCGATCCCACCAAATGCAGTAGGCATTTATTTTCTCCCTTTTTAGGCCTTCACTCAAATTCATTGATACTAAATATTGATCAATACAGAGAAATTCCCACAGAGTGTGCTCAAAGATCTAGAACTCTCCAAGTTGAAGAAGCTCTGTCACAAGGAACACCATTCATATTGGCATCACTTTTCCCAGTAAGCTCATGATGGCCATGAGTAGCCCCACTTGCTATTCTAAGTACTCAAATCCATTGTTAATAACCTATTCTAAACTTTGGAAGGGGAACAATGCCAATTTAAACATTTGGTGCAAGCAGAATTTAATAATCTCTTTTTGAAAATCGAAATATTTGACTGTGTTAGTGTTATAATCCCTCTTTCAGGTTTCCATAATTTGAAGATTCAAATAACAATTTACTCACCTCATCTAAGAACTTATGTCTCTTGGATTTCATCTTGCAAGGAAAAAGCTAAATATCTTCTTATCTACATTGTATTTAATTTTAGTTATCGGTAAATTATGCTTCTTCTTACTCTTTCAATTTTGAAATTAAAGGATTTTAATCAGGATTTTAATGATTTTGCTTTCTCATATCAATATATTATCTTTCATAAGCAATCTTAAAAATTCCTAAGTTTTTCAATGCAAAGGTTATTATTCACTTATCTTACAAAATAATTTCATGTGGATGTTTCATGAGAAAACATTTGATTTTGAATACTCCTTTTGGAGCACCAGCAGAATGGAAAAGGAAAAAATATGCAAGATATGTACTCCTTAATAATGAAAATGTTTAATCTGTGTTATTTCTTTATATGAACCAATGAAATCTGAGGAGTATTTACTCACCCATGTATGCATCACCATGGTTCTTTCAATTTACCTTTTGATGCTATGCCTTGTATCTGCTTGGGGACTTACAAAACATTTCCTTAAATTTCAATTTAACAATATGTTGATTAAACAACAAATATCCTATCTAACATATTATCCTTAGTTCTTTTTACAGTCTTCCTGTCACTTGGTAAAATTCTCCACTCTGTTATAAAATTGATTAAAAATTGTGTGATTATTAATATTAACAATATACCAAGACTTTTGAATCTTGACTCAGTTTTTTTGTTTAACACACACACACAGATACACAGAGAAAGAGAAGGTCATGACAAACCCTCTTTTGGAGTTAGCTAGCTAAACAGAGGGTCACTGCTCTTTCTTCCTTTCAGTCCTGTACTACCTCCTACTGGCTATGAGGATATTAAAGTGGTGGTTATTAAACCTTTAAGGACCATTTGAGAATCTGATGGAGGCTATAAGAGTCAGAACAATGCACACAGATTAATCAGTATATCACATGTACATGGAGGGAGTAAGATTTGGGGACTTTTGTGCGTGGTGGCAGGCACCTGTAGTCCCAGCTACTCAGGAGGCTGAGGCAGGAGAATGGCATGAACTCTGGAGGCAGAGCTTGCAGTGAGCAGAGATCACGCCACTGCACTCCAGCTTGGGCGACAGAGCTGGACTCGGTCTCAAAAAAAAAAAAAGAAAAAAAAAGATTTGGGGACTTTTAATATACTGTTTGTGGACCCTAGATTCAATACTCTCACACAGAAGTTACAACCCAGGGTTTTTTTGTCGTTACGTTTTTGGAGGTATTTTTCACTCTTCTGAGATTGCAGAACACACAGGTTGTTTGATGGGTAAGTGTTTTTTCATCTTGCTTCTGCCTCAGCAGAACAGCAGTCTGCTTCTCCCAGTGGTTACCAGAAACAGTAACAGTGGTTAGTAATAACTGGTCTGAATGCAATCTTCTCTCTTCTTGAAAGGGTTTCTTTATGTGTAGAACAGAGATTCTTGTCTATTACGGCCTAAAGATCCTCTGTTTATCTGCAGCAGGTGGTAAGCGCCTATGAACTTTATTACTAACAACAATTTCTGCAAACCTTTGAAACTTTGATAAACAGAGAAGCAGATTTTCTTATGTTCTTCCTTTCAGTTTATGACAGCTTATATTCTGTTTATTTCACCTTCTAGGATTCCTCCCACTCCCTCTCCTCTCACTTTTTTCTGAATATTCATTTTGTGCAGTCTAGAATCTGTTTGTCTGCTCTAGTAAACAGAGTAGAGAGAAAACGTTCTCAAGACACCTTGTTTTCTAACAAGATCAGCAGGCACCTAAGGACAGATGCTTTTGTGTGCACCCATCAGGAATGCAGACGGGCTCCTCCCCAGAAGTCAGCAGAGGAATTTTCATAACTCTTCTATGTGCAGTCACAGTACTTTGTGACCTTCCCTGGGAAAACCCTCTACAAACATCACAACAAATTGCTTATTTGCTCGGCCTTTTGACACCTAGACCACTTGACCCTGTGTTGATTTACTCCCATTCCTGTTAGCTTGGGTTGATTCAATTAATCATTTGCAATTGGCACTCACAAGAATTAGATGTCTCTTCCTTTCCTTCAGTAAACCCGAAGAGACCCTTTACTTCTTTTGTAAAATCTTTTGTAGTTAGTGTCAAGCTGGACATTGAGTGATTTATTTTGGTTTGGGAAAAGATAAGGTTTGTACCTCAGCTTTGAGCATGATAAACAAGTACTTCCAGCCTGGTCAGGTACAGCAGTGGTAGTAGGTATGGTCTTTTCCCATTGAGTTTGAAACTTTACTCTGGAGATTTAAATGAATGGACCATGATCCCCAGTAATCACTCTTATCAGACATAGTGGATAAAGCATGAAGCTTTAAAAACAACTGCTGTCTTTTAAGTAGAAGGTTGTCGATTCTTTCTCATGGATGGTTAAGGCATTCATTAGACGAAGAATAAACAAGTTTAAAATTTACGTGTCTACCTTGGCTTTGATGTCAACTGTTGATTTTTGTAGCCTGAAAGGTAAAAATAATAAAAATCCCACATAAATGGATCAACAGGGGTCCTAAGTAAGATTCTTTAATATTAGAAAAATAATTTTTCTAACATTTAGCGTTCTTTTTGGTTATCTTCCTAAAAGTGACTTTGGTCAAGTATAACATACTATTTGAGATAATGATAGGATTTCCACTTATAAATAGAAATGCCTCTCACTTTAAAAATGCCTGTTGGATTATTTCATTTTATTTCTCGGCTTCTGGGCTTTAAACATCCATAGCTTTGATGTATGGCAAATATAAAAACTAAATTTGCTGAGAAAGAAATTAAAATTGATTATAAATAATGTTTTTGCAGGCTCAGTATGTGGTTTTTCTTATTGATTTTACTACATGCAAAATTAAGTTATCCTGAATTACTTTCGTAATTATTAATAATAGTTGTCAGCATAATTATAAGGCCTTTCACCCAGACAAAGCATTCTGATTTCTCCTGTTAATTAAATACATGGAGAGTTAAGTAATTAGTATAAATTCAGGCAAGTAGAGCAACAACTAAAAGTATAGTTATTTATTGACCATTTGTTTTAAAAAAAGTCATTTTCTAAAGACCATTCAAACGAATGACATCTAGAAAATTATATGGACACACTCAGGCAGGATGCGGTGGCTCACGCCTGTAATCCCATTTGGGAGGCCAAGGCGGGCAGATCACGAGGTCAGGAGTTTGACACCAGCCTGAGCAACATAATGAAACCCCGTCTCTACTAAAAATACAAAAAATCAGTTGGGTGTGGTGGCAGGCGCCTGTAATCCCAGCTACTTGAGAGGCTGAGGCAGGAGAATCGCTTGAACCCGGGAGGCGGAGGTTGCAGTGAGCTGACATTATACCACTGCACTCCAGCCTGGGTGACACTGCGAGACTCTGTCTCAAAAAAAAAAAAAAAAGAAAAAAATTATATGGACACACTTTTCTTGGAAAAGATAAAATTTACACTCTTTGGATTATATTAATAGCATTAAAAAGAAGTATAGACAAAAATTTGGACAAAACCGTTAAAAATGCTTGTTATTATAGGATTAAACTCTGAGTTGCAAAAGTACCCAATTAATCTGAACAGGAGATTTCTCTCCCGCCTCCTCCTTATTCTCTTCCTTCAATGAAATCCTTTTCACCTGTATGTTACTTTGTATTTTAGTAGTCTAGGAAGACTTGAAGCAAAGCTACTGAATATCCTAAAGAGAATCTAATCCAGATATAGAAACTGTTACAGATATCCTAGTAGGTACATAGCCGTATTTTGTGGGCGTACCAGATCTTTTTGGCTAGAAAAGCACATGAGTTCACAGTTAAGTCATAAAACTTAATGTGGGTAAAGTGCACATTTGATTCTTTTTTTGCAAGAGACAGGAATGTTTTTGTGAAAACTTTCTTATATCAGACAATCACCCAGTTAACAGGTACGTAAAGAAATCTCTGTGTACCTAGCTTTGCTAATAGCTATGCAAATACAGATCCATGATTTCTTATCTACAATTCTGAAATCTCAAATCTCGGAAAACTAAAAGCTTTCTTTTAAGTCATTTGGCTGCAAAACCTGACCTCTACTGAGCTGAGGTGACTTATAATCTTGGTAAAGCTATATTCGATTTGAATATTCATGCATTTCAATACAGAATATTAATGTGTTTGATTATTGGGTGCTACTTCAGACCTCACTGGAGGTATAAAATATGCAGCCTTTGCTGTGTATTATCTTTCTAAAATCTGAAAAATTCTGATTTCTGAAATATATGAAGCTTAAGAGTTTTAGTTAAGGGACTATGGACTTGTGCTACCACCATTGTAAACTATTTAGCAAAATACATACTGTAGAACTATTATTTTTGTTCCTACTTTTGTTATGTGACTGATTTTGTGGTTAAAAATATTAAAAGGAAACCTGAAACCCAGTTATACAGGGATTAACTCATGTAATAATGAGAGGTGAAGCTGGCTGGGCTTCTGGGTAGGATGGGGACTTGGAGAACTTTTCTGTCTAGCTAAAGGATTGTAAACACACCAATCAGCGTTCTGTGTCTCGCTAAAGGTTTATAAATGCACCATTAGCACTCTGTAAAAACGGGCCAATCAGCACTCTGTAAAATGGAACAATTAGCAGGATGTGGGTGGGGCCAAATAAGGGAATAAAAGCTGGCCACCCAGCCAGTAGCGACAACCTGCAGGCCCCCTTCCATGCTGTGGAAGCTTTGTTCTTTCACTCTTCACAATAAATCTTGCTGCTCCTCACTCTTTGGGTCTGCACTACCTTTATGAGTTGTAACACTCACTGGGAACCTCTGCAGCTTCACTCCTGAAGTCAGCGAGACCACGAACCCACCGAAAGGAGGAAACAACTCCAGATGCACCACCTTAATTTAAGAGGTGTAACACTCATTGCGAAGGTCTGCCGGCTTCACTCCTGAAGTCAGTGAGACCACGAACCCACCGGAAGGAAGAAACTCCGGACACATCTGAACATCGGAAGGAACAAACTCTGGACCCATGGGAACATCCGAAGGAACAAACTCCGGACACGCCATCTTTAAGAACTGTAACACTCACCGCCAGGGTCTGTGGCTTTATGTTTGAAGTCAGCGAGACCGAGAACCCACCGGAAGGAACCGATTCCAGACACAATAATACAACAACCCTCTGAGGTATGATATTCCCATTATACAGATGAAGAAACTGAGTATCAGTGAGGTCAAGGAATTAGCCCAAGAGCTAGCCAACTAGTAAGTAATTGAGGCAGATTTTGATACCAGGCAGTCTGTTTCATGCTCTTAACTGTTTGCTGAAATGTAAACTCTTCAGAATTGTTTCTTTATGGACCTGAAAATACTCAGTTCATCAATTATGGTCTCAGTTTTTTAATGTTTCTGATGTAACTTAAATTCTTAGCTTTACCTAACCCTTAATACCAGTAAATCACTGATACATATGATGCTTGACAGTAAAAATGTGTTGAGCCATGTCCTGGTGGACTATGAGCAATCATACATGATCACAAGTTCCAGTCCAACATCTTAAACACAATTATTTTAAGGTGATTAATTAAAACCAGTCATTTTTATTAAATTATACAGTAGTATGATTTAATTTTTAAGTTTTATTTTGTTTAGAATCAATTTTATACACATAAATAAATGTGTACCCCTACCTTCATATTCTTTTAAGCCCAAAAGTTAACATATTATCCTTCTGTACCTTTTTTAAAACTTTGACTCTTTTGCATATAGTTTTATGTCAATAGCATGAAAGGTGGTATATTTAAAACATAATGGATAATTTCAAACATACATAAAAGTTGGCACCATAGGAAAGACATTATGAAGAACTTATGTCAACTCATCACCCACCTTCAAAAATTAATAACTCTCAGGCAGTTTTTTTGTCATCTGTACCTTCACCTTCTTTCTTTTTGTTCTATATTGTTTTGATGTGAATCTCAAACCTTATTATTGGATAGTTAATGACAAAAATGGGAGCCTTTAAGATGCTGGATTTGTTTGAAGTATATCATGCATAATGCTCCTCATTTTTTTTTAATCTGTAGTGGTATCCTACCATTTATCAAATACTATATATAGCAAGAGAACCAATAAATGCTAATACTGATGGAGTGGCTACATACCGCAATATGTTTACTCAGTGCATGATCATTTTAAAAGTCAACTTTCTACATTACCATTGGTAATTGCCAGGTCAGAGTAGGTATTTGCTGCACTACTGGTATAGAACCCTCTACAGTAACATTAAAAATATATATTTACAATTGCTGATGCAAATGGCTAATATGGACACAAAACCTATGATTGAAGTTGATTCGTTTTGATCAATTAAATCAGTGGATAACAAGATAAGCTAAGTCATGATGTGGAAAACATTGATTTTTCATGGGTGCGTGGTCAGACTCACTGAATCCATATGTCTCAAAATAAAACAACATCTTTTGCTTTGTATAGAAATTAGCTGCTATTGCAAAAAATGAGTGGTGACTTTAGAAATTCGGACTGAAATAGCCACAAAGTCTGGGGGTAAGCTACCAGTGGTTATGGAAACACTGAAGAATTTTAGCACTGAATCCAGCTGAAATCATCAATGGAAATGCTATTGCTTACTTCAGATATCTAAAGTTTATAAAGTGGGGAATAATTATTTAAGAATAAATAGCAGCCATGAAATCTTCTATCTTCTAGAATTTTTCATTCAAATAATTTGACATGTTCATTAAAATAAAATTGGCAATAAAATTTTTGAGAGTGATGTTGATAATTTTGAATGCAGTTGAAAAATCTTTACACTAGAAGAATGCATGCATATTTAAGAGAGATATGCCTGACGAGAGAAAAAATGTATTTATTTATTTCAAGATGAGTTCTTGCTTGGTCACTCAAGCTGGAGTGCAGTGGCATGACTATAGTTCACTGCAGCCTTGAACTTCTGGGCTCAAATGACCCTTCTGCCTCAGCCACCCAAATCGCTGACAGCACTGTTTTAAATTTTTTTGTAGAGGTGAGGTCTCACTATGTGGACCAGGCTGGCCTTGAACTCCTAGCTTTAAGTGATCCTCTTGCCTCAGTCTCCCAAAGTGCTGGGATTATAGGTGTGAGCTACTGCGCCCAGGAGAAAAAAAATTATTCTCTGTTTATTACACTGCTAGTTTAACATGCTTTATTTTGTCGATTTTTATAACATTTTTGTTCGGTTTTAGGAAATTGATGCTTCTGATACGTATCTGTTATATTTTTAACTGTTTAATATTTTATTTGATTTAAATAGGTTTATCTCAGAAATCTAACTCATACTGCTGAAATAACATTATAAGTTATTCACTTCCAGTACCTCAAATTGAGATACTCATCCAGGAATCAACTAAGTCTTAGATAAAGGGTTTTCTGCTTAGAGAGTTTGTGGTTCTGTATTTTACAAAAACTGTTGGAAGCTTCTGTTATACTAAGCCCAAAGAGGATCTCATGAAACGATAAAGAAACATGGTTTTCTGAAAAGATGAATAAGGAAGAGAAGAGAGGTTAGGTTACTGCCATAAAATGCTCAAAAAATTGCATTTCAGTGAATCATTGAGAATAGTAGGCAGTAGAGTCAATTCCAGTTCCTTTTTTTCTTCCATCCAAACAAGGAAATAGGTTTATCAGAATTATTACTAGATATCCTATTCCTACAACCTACTGTATAAGCATATCCTACAACTAAACATTGTAACATTTGTTACTACATACTTAGATTTATTTTTAAAAATTTTATAATATTCTATTTTAAAATAATTTCAAACTTACAGAAAATTGCAAGAAGTCGAATGACTATTTACTCCTTACCTAGACTTCCCAGTTGCTAACATTTACCACATTTGCTTTATCATTCTCTGAATATACACATGCACACACAATTATTTTTTCTGAACCTTATTGAGAGAGTAAATGCCCCTTTATCCTTAAATACTTCAACATATATTATCTAAGAACCCAAGAACACTCTTATACAACACAAAACAGTGACCCAACTCATTAACTTAATGTAGAGATGTCTAATCTACAGGTTTTATTCAAATTTTGCCAATTACTTTTAATGTCATTTATAGTCATATATGTGTGTATACATATATATATATTATCTAGTTTAGGATCTGAACCCAAATCACACATTGAGTTTGGTTATAATATCTCTTTATTCTGGAACTCTTTCTCAGTATTTTCTTTCTTTCATGACTTTGCCATTTTTTTGGTACAAGCTAATTTTGTGTAGAATTGCCATCAACTTCAGTTTTTCTGATATTTTCCACATGATTATGTTCCGGTTATGAAGAATTTAAAGACCCTTAGAATAATGAGGAATGAATGTTATTTAAGGGATATATATCTGTCAAAGACAGTATTTCAATTCTCTTTATTAAATTGCTACTTTCATATGCTTTAGTATTATGTCAGCTTTTGTATTAACTGGTTTTAGGTAATGTTTTTTAAAAACAGTATGAATAAGATCTAGTATTTGATAAAAGGGTGACTATAGTCAATAATAATTTAAAAGTACGTTTAAAAATAACAGTGTAATTGAATTGTTTGTAACACAAAGGATAAATGCTTGAGGTGATGTATACTCATCCTGACGGACGTGATTATTACCTACTGTATACTCGTATAGAATATCACATATACTACATAAATATGTATAACTACTATGTACTCACAAAAATTAAAAATCGAAGGAACAAAGAAAAACCCCAGATACCTCTTCTAATGTTTGATATTTTTATATGACTTAAATAGGTTTCTGGCAGGAGCGCCACAGATGTGATATATCCTCAGTGTGTCATATCAGAAGTCATATGATGTTGGTTTGTCCCCTTACTAGTGATCTCAACTTTAATCATTTGGTTAAGGTAGAGTTTGCCTGATTTCTCCCCTAGAAAGTAGTTTTTTACTCTTTGTAATTACTAAGTAATTTGTGATAAGATACTTTAGAATTGTGTAAATAGTTTGCTTTTCATCAAATCTTTAACCATCAGTTTTAGCATCCAATAAATATTTTTGCATAATTGACTCATTATCATGGGTGCTAATGCTAATTTTCTAACTTCCTCACTGTTTCTACATTTGTCAGCTGGATTCCATTATAAGGAAGAAATTTGATTTATGTCTATTTGTTTATTCATTTATTTATATCGGCCTAGATTCATGGATTCTTTTATTAAATCAAATCGAGGTAAGCGCATTCATTTAAGGGTGCAGTTTTAGGTTCACAGCAAATTGAGTGGAAAGTACAAAGAGTTTCCATATGCCTCTGTCCCCACACTTTCATAGCCTCCTCTACAACATCACACATGAGAGTGGTACCGTTGCTACACTCCATGAACCTCCACTGATACATTATTATCACCCAAAGTCCGTAGTGTAAATTAGCGTTCGCTCTTGGTGTTATGCCCCAAACACTGAAAGATCAAACATGTTTCTGAACAGTTAGAAACTAGCCTGGGCCCTGAGTTTAAATTTCTTTAACCTCCATATAAACTCTATCACCCCACCCCTTTGTAATGGATATTCCTAGGTAGAAAATCTTTCCTCGCTGTCCATCACGAGGAAGCTGAAGCCCCCTCTCTATTAAGTTCCCCTAATAAATGGTTTGGTTTCATCATCCTGGCATTTAGTGCTTCTTTCTTTGGAATTCCACCCAGCCTCTTCTTCAGACAGTTTGGGGTAGTCCTTCTTGGGAATTCTCCTTCTGCTTTAGGGGCAACTCCAGCTGCAGTTTCAGTAGGACAGAAGCTCACCATTAAGTATGATGTCAGCTGTAGGCTTTTGTCGACGATCTTGATTCAGTTGAGGAAGTCCCCCTCTCTAGTTTGCTGAGAGGTTTTTATTATGACTAGGTGTTACATTTTCTCAAATGTGATTTCTGCATCTTTTGCTATAACTTGCTATAATCTTATGATTCTTTTCTTTAGCCTGTTGATATGATGGATTATACTAATTCATTTTTAATATAAAAAAACTGCAGGCTTTATTTTTTAAAAGAAAAAAAAGAGTATTTTACTTTATGTAAACCATGTTGCTTTTGCCCCTTATATCAAAGGGAATAAAGAAAAATTTGTAGTTTAAATTGCTTCTTTTACATGAATGCTGAAAAGTCTTGTAAGAAAGCACAGCAGTCTCTTGGTGTTCTTGACGAATTGTTTCTAGGACTCTGTATGGATTAAAAAAAAAAAAAGTCCCTGATATAAAATGCCATAGTATTTACATATAAATTGTGCATATTTTCCTGTCTCCTTTTTTTTTTTTTTTTTGGACAGAGTCTTGCTCTGTCACCCAGGCTGGAGTGCGGTGGCTTAATCTCGGCTCACTGCAACCTCTGCCTCTTGGCTTGTTCAAGCAATCCCAAAGTGCTGGGATTACAGGTGTGAACCACTGCAGCTGGCTTCTCCTGCATACTTTAAATCATCTCTAGATTACTTATGATATGTAATATGATGTAAATGCTATTAAAATACTTGTTATACTGTATTGTTTAGAAGATAAGGGCAAGGACAAAAGTCTGTACATGTTCAGTATATACACAATTTTTCATATATATTTATATTCTTTAATTGCAATGTTTATGTTAGGACATTAATTCATTTTAAAATTTGATTCGGATTTGCATACCTGGCACAAAATCTTACTTGGACATGTCATGGTGTATAATTCTTTTTATACATCATTGGATTCAGTTTGCTAGTATTTTGGTGAGGATTGTTTCTATTCATGGGAGAGATTGGCTCTAGTTTTCTTACAACGTCTTTGTTAAGTTTTGGTATTAGGGTAATACTGGTCTCTTAGAATGAGTTAGAAAGTATTGCTTCTGCTTCCATCTTCTGGAATAGTTTATAGAGAATTGGAATAATTTCTTCCTCAAATGTTTGGTTCCTTTTTTATGAAAGTTTCAGATCTTTAACTAAATACATTAAATCTTCATCATAAGTTACTTTGCTAGTTTCTTTGGTATCTCTTATTTGAATGAAGTTCATTGTCTAGTAGATAACTCAAAAAGAACTCATAGTTACATAGCTGCTTAAATTCTTGCTTTTTAAAATTTGTTTTCCTTTATTATTGACACTTAAGAGATTGGATTGCATGGTTGGATTAAAACAATCCCTTTGTTCATATCTGCTTTTCTTGAGTTTTTTTTTTTTTTAAAGATACCCCACTATTGCTTTACTTTGTGGGTTGCTTTGGATTATTTCCTGACACTCTACTTGTACATTATTTGGTCTTTATGCCTAGAGGTTTATGCTGAGAGGATATTTTTCCTTTAAATTCTAACAGTTTTACTATGATATATCTAGGCATTCATAAATCTGCGTCAATTTGTCTAGGTGCTAATTAGGCCCTGTCAATTAATAAATTTAGATCTTTTATTTCCAGAATAGTTCCTTGTGCTAAGGTTAAAGGTTGTTTTGTCTTTGTTTCTGTTTTCCTTTTTCAAGGACTCAAATTGTACAAATATTAGATCGTTTTGAATACTTTCATAGCCGTTTTTTCTGACTTTTTGTACAACTTTTTCTTATTTTTAATCTCCTAGTTGTGTTTCTTTAATGCTATTATATTGCGTTCAAATTTAATTTTCTTTGGCAATTTTTAATTTTTTCCTTCTTGATATAATTTTGTCCTTTTTTATCTTTCCTGAATCTAATAAACTTATTTGGTTTTTAATTTTTAAAATTATTTAAGGTGATTTTTAAATGTTTGTTTGTTATTGAATTTTAAGAGTTTTAAAAATATATATTCTAGACATTAGATCCTTTTTAGACATATTATTTGCAAATGTTTTCACCCATTATGTAGGTATCCTTCCTCTTCCTTGAATATGTTCTTTGAATGCAGCAATGTTTTTAGTTTTGAGGAATAAGTTTTCTTTCGTTATGCTTTTTGAGGAGTAAGAGTTTTCTTTTGTTGCTCATGCTTTTATTGTTATACCTAAGAATCCATTGCCAAATCCAAGGTCATGGAGATTTATTCCTATGCTTTCTTCTAACATCTTTATAGTTTTAGCACTCATATTTAAGTTATTTATCCATTATGAGTTTATTATTTTGTATATGGTATGAGGTAGGAGTCCAACTTCATTCTTCTGCATATGGATACCTATAATGCATCATTTGTTAAAGTGACTATTCATGAATGCGTCATTTATTATTACTATGGCATGCATTACTTAGGTGACTATTCTTCCTTCACTGAGTGACTGTGGCACCCTTTGTCATAGAAGTACAGATTTCTCTATTCTATTCCATATTCTATATGCGTATCTGTATGGTAGTACCACATGATTTCAGTTACTGTAGCTTAGTAGTCAGATTTAAAGTAGAGAAGTATCAATGGTCCAGTTTTTTTCTTCCTTTTCAGTATAGTTTTGCCTTTTTAAGAAAACACCAGTCCTTCTTAAGTTCTTCCAAAAAGAGAAAGAAAAAAACAGGAAAACAAAACTCTGTCAGTCTTTGCAGACTGGCTCTCCAACACTTGGCTGGTTTATGTACATCTCTGCCTAGACCTTAACTTACTGCTCACCCTGAGTAGCTAGATGTGAAAGCTTAGGGTCTTCTAAAGTCTTTTCTGCACATGTGCTTTGCCTTGCATATGCACATGACTTCCTAAATTTCTCAGTATACAGGAGTGCTTCTGAATTTCCTAATAACCCAAAGGAATGTTCTCACCAACTTTTCCTCCCAGGATTTCCATGACTTTTTTTTGCCACAATTATTCACTTCCCTTGCAATGACTTTTAGGAATACCCTCTGCGTACCTGCTTTACTGCCCTGAATGTACTCTGCTTTAGGTAAAACAAAAGCAAATGTTTTGAGTCAGCTCCTAAGGTAGCCCCCAGGCAAGTTAGCATAGACATACACAATTCTTCAAGAATAAGATCTGCTGTGCTGTCCCCAGAATCAGGGACCAGTGTCCCACAGTATGAATGTGGGCTGCCCTCTCAAGACAACCACTGGGCTGGGAAGTTAGGTGGGGCTAGGGCAAGTAAAAATGCCACAAAACTTTTCTACAATTTCTAAGTTGTGTCTGTCTTGATTCAGGGTTTCCTTGGTTCCTGTAAGTCTTTGAATTTTTCCAGAATTATTACAAAGTTGATTCTCAAAGTTATCCTTGATTTTTCAGAAATTCTGTGGATGGACAGGTCCTTGGAGCTACCTACACTGCCATTTTTGTTGAAGTCATTCTGTGTGTGATTTTTTTACATCACATCTCTATGGTCAATGCTTGGATGTACCTGGACTATTTTTGTTTTTATTTTGTTTCTTTTAAATCTATCTTTTCTTCTTAGTTTGGGACTTTCTATTTGTGGGAACATATTTTTTTTCTCAATCCCCTCTTCTCTTTTTTATACACTTTCCAAATCCCACATAGTCTCTGCAAAAGGTTGTAGCAGGAGCTATAGAAATAGTTCCCATAGTAATTGGTACATATTTTTCTACTTCCAGGTAAATGAAGATTGTTGCATTTTTTGTTTTTAAGTTTTTCTGAAAAGATAAAAATTTTATTTTTTATCTAAATTATGTAATATTTCTATATAGTTATATAATTTTTAATCTAAATTATATAATCTAAATTATACATTTTATTTTATAATTATTTTTTATTCTTTTTGTTTATCTGTATAATTTTTGGATGATACCTGGAGATTTAAATTTAGATAGCTATCATTATCTTAACCAGAAATCCTTTTACTACATTTGATTTCATTTCTTTTGTCTGTTATTGTCTTTTTTTAAAAAAAAAAAATTGTGACAGGACCTGTCACCTAGGCTGTACTGCAGTGGCACAGTCATTGTTCACTTAACCTTGAACTTCTGAGCTCAAGCAATTCTCTTGCCTCAGCCTCCTCTCGCCTCTTGCCTCAGTAACTAGCACCACAGTTGTGTACCATCATGCCTGGCAATTGTCTTTTCAATTTATTTACTTTTTGTAGAGACAAGGTCTTGCTATATTGCCCAGGCTGGTCTCTAACTCCTGGTCAAACTCCTGGCCTCAAGCGATCCTCCCACCTTGGCCTTCCAAAGTGCTGCAGTTACAGGTGTGAGCTACCACACTTGGCCTGCTATAATCATTTTTATTCAAATTTATATATTATTGATCATTTTTTAAGAGATGTTATTTACTGAGTATATCTTGTCGAGCTCTACGCTCTGTTTAGTGTTTGAAATGTGAAGAGACTTGCAATGATCAGTGTTCTCAGGGACTTGTATTCTAAGGAAGAGATAAACAGTGAATTTAATATAATGTGATCCTTGCTCTCATCGGTTACCACACTCTATTAAAGAGTCAGTGTATATAATGTATATGTGTATTATCCCCATAGTCTTAAGAGATATCGTCTGTTGACAAATGGGAAACTCAAAAGCTATTCTGTGTAATTCAACAAGAAGATGTATATCTTCTAACATTATGGAGTGGCAACAGCTACAGTGAGAAAGAAGTTACCATCTAAAACAAAAAGTACAAGGGAAAGGATGGTTTGCTTTCATATCTCTAAATCTTCAGGTTTTTATATTGTAATTAATTTGTAAACATTGTTAAGTATCTACTCTGAGTAGGGCCTTATTATGGGTTGGTCATCTATCAAAGAATAATAAAAGATAAATAAGACCAAATCATTACCTTCCAGATATCTAGAACAAGTCTGTGGAGACAAACACATACATGAGTTATATAAAAACAAGATGAGACTTGTGACAAGTGCTATAATAATGCTAAATCTGAAGCATGGGCAAACGCTATGTAAGAAGGTCAGGTGCTGGGTACCTATCTAGAGTTCTAGAAGCAGAGGGGCATTTTTGAAAGCTTTAGGAAATGTTTCCATTGGGAAAATATTAATTCCTTTGCGTTGTCTTGCCAGCCTTTTTATTAGAGTAGACTTTTCAAGTCTGAAGTGAAACAATAAATATCAGGGACAGCTACAGGCAGGATACAGGAAGGGACAATAAAACTGACTTCACTAGTCAAGCCTCTAAATATTTCTAAGGTAGGATGCTGACCGAACTTTTGATTGGATTGCATCCTGTAATTGTTGCACTTGTGAAATAATTAAATGATGTGTTCTTTGCTTTTATAAAAGGAGGGTGGGCACATAGAAGCCTAGAAGCTATAACTTATGGGTATGTCAAATCAAGATTTATCTGTAGATAAAAAATAGCTGGTTTGGCAACAAGAATTTTTAACTGTTGAATCTGTTATGATTCTGGATTTAATTAGTTGTTTTTTGCTTATTTAAAACAGATTGATGATGTTGACTTGAAGCAGTTTGTGATTATGACATAATTGCTTATGTAGGATTTTTCCTGATATTTTACTTCCTAGAATGGTTCTGCCTGGCAGAGCACTGTGTGTTTACTGAATTGAAATAAGCCCACCCCAGTTCTGTTGCATGTGTGAGGTAATATTGCTCAATTAGTTTTATACTAGGAATTGATTTATTTTCTATATTGTTTTTGATAAGCTGAATCATAGTTCAGTTTTGTTTCTGAACATCTGCAGTTTGTAGCACTCTGCTCCCGTCAGTTAAGGAAGGCTGTATAATATTAAACTAATTTTGTGTACCATTTGAACCAGGAATTACAAGCTAGTGGGCCATAGGTCTGAAGATAGAGCACATGAGCTTTCCATCATATGTGCATCCTGCCACACTCACACAGCTTTAAATGTTAAAACATTTGTTAGTGACATTTTAAAATCACATGAAATTTGGATTTCTGGCTTATCTTGAAAATCTAAAGCATCTGACAATGCTACACCCAAGTTCCTACATGGCAAATCTCAACTAGAATGAAGAGATTCTACAATCCCACTTTACATTGACTGCATTCTACAATTTTACATTTCTGCCTTCTCTATTACTTTATGCTTTTCTACTTTACTGCATGGCCACTGCAGAAATTTGGGCCTACATAAAAGCATATTGAACTCACATTTCAAATTCCCAAATTACCAAACTTAAAGTTCTCCTTCCTTCCTTTATTTTTATAGGCCATATATACCGCAATAGTAATAACATAAAATAAGTCCCATTGAGGTCAGATACAATTTAAAGAAATCATTTGGATGTTTTAGCAAGACCTTGGGAGTGGCCATATGTGTTCATGTCTCAGTCAGTTTGTGCTTCTATACCAAATTACTATATTCTGGGTTGTTGGGAGAAAAGCTGAGTGTTGGGAGAAGCTGAGGCAGGGCTTGCATGTCTGACATAATGTAAAAGAGTCTTGGAACATGTCTGGGGTCCAGGGTCTAAAACCCCTTGTGGCCTTGGGAATGCCAAGCCCTGTGCTAGAGGGTGGGAGGCTACCCTAAGGCACCATAATCTAAGCCCAGGGCGTAAAACCCCTCGTGGCTTGGATAGAATCCAGGGCTCGTGGCTCTGGAATGTGACTAGACTTGCTGGCTCCTTGTTTTCCCAGGATCGATTGTATCTTGAGTTAAAAGAACCTGCTCTCCATTATGTAAAGTAGCAGAGCAAATGCTAAACCATCACAGCTGTAAATCATGTGCTTAACGCAACGTGCCCTTTCGACCCCTGCATTCTCACCACCTGTTTCTTTGTTGGATTACCAATATATAGGGTGGACTCCCAGAGCTCAGGGCCTTCGCAGCCTCCATACACTAGCGATGGCCCCCTGGACCCACTTTCTCTCTCAAACTGTCTTTTCTCATTCCTTTGACTCCGCCAGACTTTGTGACCTCCGCGACCTGTTACTGGGTCTGATCACCCCAACACTGGGTGGCCTAAACAATTGAAATGTATTCCTAAAGCTCTGGAGGCTGAGGAGTCTGAAGAAATGAGACTTATAAATATTTAGTAATATATATGTTTAGTGAAAAAAAAGAGAAATAATAAAATTTCAGAATAGATGGAAAACAATCATTTTTTATTTATCTTGAATTTAGATTTGAATGTTTGCCAACATATAAATACTTTTGTAGTCAATAAAGTATCTATTATATATCTATTTAAAAATCACTTGATAGATACAAAGATTTTACCAGTAACTTACTGTCACTCAATTATTTTTCATTGTCATTGTTACAATTTAATGAGGTAATATCTTGATGGAATTCTGGTCAGGAAAATGTACCACCTACATTTTAGTTTCACAGAGTTGGGAATGGTGACAGAGTCAGGAACCCATGATGGGCTTTTTTCCCCCAACAAATTTATAGCCAGAGCAAGGAAAGAAGATTTATAGTCTTTTACTTCCAAGTGAAAACTTTTTTTTTTTTCTTCTTCAAAGCTATTCATGTAGGTCAAATTTAAGAATAATAGTTTGGGAGAAAAAATATAGCACAAAAAGTTGATATTCTTTAAAAATTGTACTTTTCTTTTTAAATTTTCCTTTATTATATTTATCAAGAGCAAAAAGTAAGATAAATGAAGTCTTCATCTTCTAACATTGCACCATAGTATATTAATCTTAAAATTCTTCTGTGGTTATTATGCAACTTCCTTCTCCCTTTTTCTCCCTCTGTCTACCAAGTCAGTTTTATTAGTAACTTTAACATGTTTTTGTTAGCTTTTAGTTATTAGAATATTATCAGTAATATATTTATAATGACCATTGTAATATTAATGTTTAATATATTTTGAGAAACCATTGTAAAATTCTTTTTGGACACTCAACAGATATTTATTGAACAGTTACTATATGTAGGTCATGTACTTGGCTAGGAGCTAGACTTAAGTGGTTAATAATCTGGATATATTTCTAGAGCATGGTAAAAATCCCAGGACTACAGAATTCCTTAATGTATGAATTTGGACAAATTACTGAAATTCTCTCACCCTCAGTTTCTTTATGTAAAGATAGTTTATACTATCTCAAAATGGAAAAACCCTAGGTCAGCCAGGGTTCTCTAGAGAATTCATTGATGGGCCATGGCTCACTTTTTGTGATTCAGGTAAGACTTTAGTTCACTGGACCTAGAACGTTTCCACTTACACAGATGAAGTAAGAATTTAGTTGACTGCTCAACTATTTTATATCTAGGAACACTGTGATCAACTAGCCATAGTTTTCTGTAAGTTGGACTATTTTGATTATTGCTTTGACTCTGCTGTCCCTTGTGGTAATCATGCCCATCATGCCTTTAGCAATCAAGTGTTGCATCTTAGCCCCTGCCACTTCCAGATCCAAAGATTCCCCACTGCATTTAGGTTTCCAATTCAGTGGCAGCAGTCCCCACTGTACTTTCTGACCTATAGAGAAGAGTAACTACAGAACTCTTCAAGGATGCCAGGCTTCCCTTACAAAGTGATTTCTCAGTCATGGTTATCACGTGGTTAAAGATGTGCCCTCTGGACCCTTTCAGGGTAGGAGAGCAGGTCTTAAGTGATAAATGCACTCTAACATTACAATCTCCCTCGGCTTTTGGAGCCGTTCCTCTACAGAAGATGGAGGCACTTATCAGGGCTGGTAGGTCCAGGACAGGTTGGAAATTCTGGCAAGCATTGACATTGCAGTCATGATTCCAAGGGCAATTGGGAGCACAATTCCTTCCTTTTCAGTGAACCTCAACCTTTTCTCTTAAAGTTTTCAACTGATTGGATGAGGCTGTCCCACATTATAAAGGGTCATCTACTTTAAAAGTCTACTGACTTAAATATTCATTACAACTAAAAAAAGAAAAAAATCTCAGCAGCAACATGTGAATCAGTATATGACCACATAATGGCACAGTAGCCTAGCTGAGCTGACACACAAATTAAACCATCACAGGTAAGCCTAAAGACTGGCACAGGGTAGCTATGACTGTTGCCCAGAAGGTTCTCTTTTCTCTACTAATTGAAGCACCATGTCTTACTCCCACTCTTATGGTTGGATTGCAGTTAATTGACTCTTAGCTCTAAGAATAGACATAGTCACCAGATTTGTCCAGTCCTTGCACATCCTTGGCCTCACTAATTTGTTTAAGATGGGCATATGACCTAGTCAGAGTTAGAATGACGGCGAGGGAAAAAAAAACACTTTTTTTTTTTTTTTTTTTTTTCTGGTGGGCCTCCTTAGAGAATTGAAGGAGGGCTGAGGGCTATTGGCAGATACGTTTGTACCTGACAAGATGAGCCTATCTGAGAACGGACACGACAGAGGAAGAATTACAACTGAGAGATAGAGTGCGAGAAGGTCCTGATAATATTTCCTAACATTTCCTGGCAGCACAGTTTTCACTCATCTCCATGTCTTAAGCCCTTAAGCCAATATATTAATATATATTTTCAGACTTAGCTAGTGGTATTTATGTCCTAAATAGTACTAGTATTAAAATCTCCTTTCACTCCACTGCCAGGGCATTTGGTATCTGGTATCACATATTAAGGCAGGATATTGGAGGCAGAAGGAGCAGTCTGCCCAGGATGCATTGTCTGTAGAGAATATAAAAACAATAATAACACAGGCTAAATCTCAGTCTGTTTTATTATCACCACCGATGGCAATTCTAAATAACATCAATAATAAACCCTGTTTCCTAAAAATACATTTTGTTGATCTAACTTGTAAACATTTGCTCTAGTTACTTGTGAGTTTTAGTAATACATGTGTAACTACCACTAAATCAAGACATGCAGATGCAGATACACATGTTAATTTAAAGAAGAAACTAAAGAGATTTTCTCTAGAATCAGATTCAGCAGGGTCTGATTTGTAAATGTTCACTCTAGCCACTCTATTTCAGTATTTTAATGTTAAGCACAATTAAGACTCCAGAATGACAGATTCGAAGTAACTCAATGCTTTTTGTCTTTACAATCACTGTGCTCTCATAGTTTATTTCAAATCTATTGCTTAAATGCAGGAATATGTTGTGCTGTGTGAGTCCAGGACAAGAACCGTGCTCAATGTAACTTTTCTGACCCATTACAAATATACCGGGAGGTGTCCAAGTTAACTTTCATGTTATATGGAAAGATATGATGCTTACTGAAGGATTTATTACTATGGCTAATTGAAAGGTTATTGGTGAAAATAATTTTGTCATACAGAACAGAGGTGTGTTGAAAAATGATCTGCCTCAGGTATTGGATATTCTAGTTATAGCACTCCTGTATGGATCACCCATTTGGCACTTACCACATACTCTTTTATATTGTAATGAATTGTAAGAGCCCTGAGGACAGGAAGGAGGTTTATAATTGTCATTATCTTTTTGGCTACCCAGGACAAGGTGAGACCTTGTAAGTATAATAGTTGTGTTTGAATATGTATGTGAGACTCGTGAAAGTGTGTGTTTGGTGAAAGCATTAATATTTAATGAATATAGGGATGCTCTGTCTATGGAGTAGCCATTCTTTGATTCCTCTACTTTCTAAATAAACTTGCTTTCACTTAAAAAAATATTTAATGTGCACAAATTATGTCCCAGATGCTTTACAAATTAAAGGACAAAACGTAACACTGGCCAGTTTGGGCACTTAGTCACAGACTACCAGGATAGACAGATGGGTTTGGGCTGTCAACCTGTATTGTGCAACCGTCTATGGATGTGTTTAAGTCCCCAGGTGGCTAGGCTTATACTAGATGGATGCTACCTCTTCGTGGACCAGGGATGGATTCAGAATTCAAGGTGTGAATATCAGATTCCCTTTCTCTAAAGAACTGGTATATTCTTAAGAAACACAGAGGCTGCATCAGATTTTGTCAAGCTGGGAGACAGAGAAGCTTGGTGAATTAGGCATTCCCCATTGTCACTATGGCAGTCCAAAACTGGTCATAAGCCAATTTTTGGAGAAGCAAAAATTGTAAGCCTCTCAGAAACAGTTGGCAGACAGCAGAATGGATCAGATATTCTGCAGAGCAGAAGAAAAAGAAAAGAGCAAGAAAAAAAAGTCTCAACTCCTGTGACCATTGGGCATACTTCAGGCACTTGGGATCTGTGCATTTCTTCTGATTCCTAGGTTGGTGGTGCAAAAGTAATTGCAGTTTTTGCCATTATTTGTCACTGACCTAATAATAAATTCACTTTTACCTAATTCAGTGAGATTGGGTTTCTGCTCCTGGCTTAGATCACTTCCTTGTCATTTTCCTGATTTTTTTTGTGTGTAGATTTGTGTGTGTGTGTAGATTTTATTTATCTTTTAGGGGAAAACTGGAAGTTTTAGGAGAGTTAGTTCTTGCCTTAGGTTCTTTGTGGGCTCTGCAGTACTCTGTACTTAGAAGACTCTGAAAAAGCATTTCAGGATAAATACTAACATGTTACTTATACTCTTACTTCTCTTGTGATGAAATTATTTCTTCATACTGAGCGTGCCAAGCTTTTAAAATACACTGGGTAAAGCTTTTCTTTGAAACTGGCAAATCTATGACCACAATTTTCATACACACGTGCACACACACAATATTTTGAATATAATTTTATGAATTTTGCAGAACCCAGGAAAACTAGTAATGAACCCTAGTAGCCCAAATTAGAAATCTCAATTTAAATCATAACTACATTTCTCTAAACATGTTGACATTACTATATTAAAAATTCCCTATGGGAACTTTCTATTTAATGAAATCCAATGGCAATTTGATGTGAAGATTAAAAACATCTCCCTAAAACACAAAAATGTTTTTAAGTTTATCTTCTATAATTCGGAATTTTAACGTATGTGATCTGATACCATATGATAGAATTCTAAGCATGTGTCAGAGTTAAATTGTTTATATTTTCTTGGTTATAAAACTACCACACCATATGTCTAGTCCACAGAATGTAGCAATATCAGCTTTTCATATGAGGGGAAAATAATCCACTTATAGAGAAGAGTTTTTAAATTTAATATTATATAATTAAACCTCATCCTCACATAGACATCTCAAATTAAGACTGTTTACATGCTCTTCAATTAGATGCAATTAAGAAGCCCTCTCAAAGCATTTAGGTCCAGAGGGAGCTTTGGCTGCACTGATAGAGTGACTCTTAACATACAGGAAGTTGCCTTGGTATTAGTGGAGGAGTTTCCCTTTGGAAGATGTGACAGGTACACTTATGCTTTTATCACATGAGGAAACAGATGCTGAGAATCTTCATTAGAGAAAGCAGGTTCAAAAGTTCTGTTTGGCAGTTCTGGGCAGCCAGGCTTCTCTGCCCTGCCATTATCCTTCCAACCCCTTCCTCATTGTATGTAGCAGCCAAAGTGATACCGAAGCCAGATTGTGTTGTTCTCTTGTTCCAACTCTGTCAAGGTCACCCCTCCTCACTGAGTAAATCCAGGCTGGGCCTGGGTGCTGTGCAGGATGACGCTCCTCCATCCTGACCCGCTCCAGCCTTGGTTGCCCTTGCCTCAGCTCTATCCTTTAATCTCCTTATTCAGGATCACTTGCCTTCAGACACAGGTCTGTTGTCTCCCCTGGATAGGCCCTCAGCTTCTTCCCTCATCTCTGCTAAGCATTTACTCACATGCCTCCTTTCCTGTGGGTCCTCTGCTTGTTTACCTTCCTTATCCTTTCTTGCCCCCTTCCTTCCTTGACTGTTCCCTACCTCACTTCTGTGCTTTTTCTTTTTCTTTTCTTCTTTTTTTTTTTGCTACAGTACTGATTACCATCTGACATATATTTTATGTAGACAATGTATTCTGTTGTTTTCTGCTAGGATATAAATTCCAAGAGGCCACAAGTTGTTAGCTGCTTTCTTTTTATCTTTATCTAGCACCTATAAAATGATCCAAAGTAATTGCTCTGTAAAGATTTGTTGAGTGCATAAATTATTAAATGAGTGCAGGAAAGGAGGGGCTTAATTGGACTTTTGTGTGAGTGAAATGATTCTAATTTTTTGGTTCATTGAAGGTTTATTTTTAAAATAATTTTTTATGTCTTGGGGCTTGATTTTTGTCTGTATCGCTTAACCTCAAGGGAAATCCCCTTTTAGCATCTACACTAGCCAAATTAACATTTGCTTGTTTTGTTGTGGCAGAAACACTTTAGGCCAAAGTGAAAACATCATAAAATTTGGTAACAATATTTGCTGTATACTGGCAAATAAGATCATTCAGTATGTCCTCACTGTTCACAACAGTGTGGATAAACTTCATGTAGAAGCCAATCTACTTGAAGAAGTGATTAGAAATCTTGAGCAAGGAGAATGACCTTGGCAAAGAAAATAGACCTTGGGTCAGTCTTGTTTGTTTTTTTTAAAAAAATCTGACTAGTAATCATTAAAAGCCCAAACTGAAAGTGGGTGAGTTAGAAAGTAAGAGCAAATAAAACATTTGTTTTGTATTTAGCAAGACTCTCAAAGCACTTGAGTAAGGAACGGCTGCAATGTGTTTGATCTCTAGTGATGGGTTATTCAATCAAGGGAAGAGAGACTCTGCTTTGTTGTTGGGAATTGTTTTGTGTTGGACCAGAAAAAGAGGCAAAAGATGAACATGCTTTCAGAAACTCCCTTTTTTTCCTATAAAAATTACTCTTGGCTAATCCTGTCCCTTCAGCATGCAATGAGCGCTGGGAAAAAGTTTCAAGGAGTCAGACTTTAACTTTGAACCAAAGCATGTTGTGTACAGATCACATACATCTTTTTCTTAGAGTCTAAAATATAAGGTACCAGGAATTAGATTGTATTCATTGGGATTATTTTGGGTATAATGATTCTGGTTTTATAACACAAAATTGGGAACATCAGGTCTGGCAAGAATACCAGAGATACGGCTGTGTTCTGTTACAAATCTGAAATATCAGCCATTCCTCCCATAGGACCTCTCAGTGGGCTGTCTTTCTTCTACTGGTGGGACAGTCAGGTTGGGTCATTCTGCTGTTTTGTGAAAGGAAGATGTTAACTTACAGGCAATCAGATGTCCCAGGAATGGAAATTTTAGCAACCAATCTTGCTAAAACCAGAGGGAACTTAGTAGTCATTTATTTTGTTGTTTTCTGCTAGAATATAAATTCCAAGAGGGCACAAGTTATTAGCTGCTTGCTTTCTGTCTGTCTCTAGCACCTGTAAAATGATCCCTGGTAACCTCAGGGTAAATCAAACGACCTTGTGAAATTTAATGTAAAATCCAGCAAGAAGAGAGATTTGCTTAGTTTGATTTGGGCTATTGTGATTTATTTAATTTCTCTGTTCAGTTTTACACATTGGGGATTTGTGAAGCTACATCACAGTCATAATCTGTTGGTGATTATTCATATAAATGAGTTTATGTATCCTACAAGGATAAGCTTTGTATTTGTTTTCTATGAGCAAATATTATCAAAATTACTGGCATATAAAAGAACCTAGATCAGTGGTTAAACTGGCAAGATGTTAAATTAAATTCTTTCCATTTCGTAAAATACAAATGACGGATTATTAGGTAATTTAAATGAATGTCCTGATTTGTCAACATTTCACTACTCAGAATACTTAACAATAAACACATGGTGTTCCAAACTTTAAATGAATATGAAAGGAAATAATTCCCTTCACTAATGAAATTTTTTTGTGTATATGTGTGCGGAATGTTTAGCCTATTTGAATTTATTTTCCAAAGTAGCGATATGTTTCCTTTAAATATTCAGCGTTTGTGTTTAGGTGTTCTCCCAAACTCGCACCATACTAGCTTACCTTCTTGGAGTTGCAGATAATCATTACTTATTGTTAAGTAAATAAATTCTTGTTGATATTTATTTTGGAATTATACAGTTGTCCATATGAGAAACAGCTAGATAGAAAATTCGCACCTGCAAGTTAAAACATCTATCCTTGAAAATAGCTTTGAGGCTTATATTTGAAGCCACATTTTCCTTTTTCTGGACTCTAAATATGTATGATACGATTTTTGCAATTGGAAATTTACATGACTCTCTTATATACCCCCGTTTCACCTTTTCTGAGGTGCTGGCTTTTATTTCTGAAGAGCCTCCCTCCAAGGCCTCACAGGGAGTGTTTCGAGAATGCTTGGTGGCGTATATTTTCAGTACCATCATTTACTCTAAACCCATGAAATATGTATTTTTATTTTTTATAAAAAGAGAAATCTAGCTTTTTATAAAACAGTAAAAAGATCACCAAGAGCAAAGAATTCTGAAAGAATATAGACAAATTTTCTTACAGGAAGTGCAGAATGTCATAATGCACAAAAGCTTCATTGTTATTTTGTTGTGAAAATGCATTGTTTCATGTAAGCACACAATAAAGATTTAATATTTACTCTTATCAAGACTTATTTACTCAGAATTTACTTTATAGTTAAACCTTATTGCACATGTACAATGAGAACACTAACATTTATATTTTTATAAAATTATGTATTACCAAAAACATTTCTTTGAAATTATTAGTGATTTCATAAATACTTGATATTTCCAGGTGGCCTAGATGGGGTTTATAAGATGAGAATAAGTCGCATGCCATTAAAGAAGGTATATTCTAAAGAAAATAATTCATCATGCTTAGTCCTAATGATATGGCTTATGAACAGTCATTACTTCGACGCTTTTGCAGGGATGAAGAGGGGAGTATTACCCTTCAGGAATTAATCTCTTTCCTAAGGGTATTATCAGGTAGTGTTTTTATTAGGTGGTTGGTGTTGTAAGTAGATGGTATGTAAGTTACCTTAATTTGTTCCAAGGAAAGACCTAGTTTAAGAGTCAAACAAAAGTAACTAAATACCGTGTAACAAACACAACCCATGTGGGAACTAAATTGGCTGTCACCTTTTTCAGCATCTCTTTCATGAAATAAAGTGAGGACTTAAAAAGCGAGCTGTTAGGGATGTTTTTCTCAAATACTATAAACTTGATCTGGGAATCACATTCTGACTGACACCAGTAGAATGTACAACCAGAATAAATACTGGGAGTGTTGTTGCTCAACCATTATGAAATTATTCAAATAATCACTAGGAGATTCTTGATCAAACAGTGTGTACTAACACTATGCGGTGATGTAACCCATTGTACACATATAAAAAGCCACACATAACCTTAATAGTTGTCCAGAAAAAAATTCCCTAAAATTTCTATTATCTTTGATATTCCTTAAACAAACATTTTTTATGATATGTTAGATTGTGATAGGATCTAACATCAAAGATCCAATCAGGAAAATATGCTGATATTCTACAATATGATAATCAGAACTATAATAAAGGTAAGGTTATGAGTAAGGCATTTGATTTCCACATACTTATTGGGGAAGGATGAGTGCAGGGAATCTTCTTAAGTAAGCTGCTTCTGAAGTTATTTTGGAAGGATGAGATTCACTTGCCAGGTGAGTCAAACGAGAATATTAAAGGCACAGGAATATAAGAAACATAGTATCTTAGGAAAATTAAAAATAATTTTGATGTGATTTATTATGAATGGGAAAAATGCAATTAAAGTTTTAAAGAGTTGCCTCTCAAAAAGGATATGTTTGATCATAAGCAAATAAAACATGACTATTTTAAAGATAAATGCAATGACAATTTCTTGTTGTTACCCTATGGCATAGGAAAATGGAACTCATTTAGGGCTTTTGTATCATGAAGCTGGAAAATGAAATGAGTCATTGCTACAATAAGTATGGCTCATCCCTTGGAAGTAAGGAGAAAGTAAAGCAATGATTTGAAAAGAGCATTGTAGAGTAGGAGGTGACAGAGCAGGGAGAAAGGATCATCCATCTCTAAATGTAGAATGGTTTGTCACATCTCAGTGCCCCAAATGAGAAGTAGAAGGCACCCTAGGTTAAGTGTCGTTAACTTGAGACATTGGCAGAAATTAACCTGATTTTTAAAAAAATGAATAAATGGCCTTTGTTTCTTACTAACAGATTGATGTTAGTAACATCAATAATATTATACTTGGATCTTTCTAAAAAATTGAGAAATATTGTTTCTCAGTTTATTTTTTAGAAGTATCCAAGTATTTTTAAAATGTGCACTTTGAGCATATTTAAAAGATATCACATCTGCAATTGTTTCTTGCTGCAATGAAAAGAGCTGGCAGCTGGATCCTTGTAGCACAGACTCAGCTGCCTTTTCTTTGCAAGTGTAGAACCAAAGATAGGGATTACTTTTATAAATATGTAATTATGAATTTTTTTCAGATTCTGATTAATAATTCATCCCCAACTCCTATAACATTATGTTATGAATGTTAAACAACTGAATGAGTCAAAATTTGATATTTAAGGAGATTAAGGGGAATATTGTGCATAAATTTTAGTTTTCTTAGCTGCCTCATAGAATATTAGTGGAGCACAATTTGAAATAAATTTGTTTCTCTTACTGAAGCCACATATTCATATGTTTTACTCAAGAAAGGTTGTTGTTATCTGTGGTTTTGATAATCATATGGACTACATGATGTGGTTCTGAATAAAAGTAGCAGAGGTGATTTGCAGGGAAAAGTAAAACCAGATGCAGTGTTTTCCTCCTTCTCTCCCTTTTAAATACAGAACCTAAAGTCTACGTTAAAAGATTTCTAAGCAGTTAAAAGTTGGACTCCCTTGGTTCAAATCTTAGTGCAGTCTCTTAAATGATGGGCAAATTTGGGTAAATGACTTAATCTCTTCCTGCTTCACTTGTAAATAGGCAAAATAAAAAACCTTATTCCTACTGGGTAATTATCAAAGCAAAGTGAGGTAATGTGTATGAAACACTAAGTTCACTGCTTAGCAAATAACAGGAATAAAACCTATTGAAACTTAGCTATTTGCGCTATTATTCAAGAATGGATACAATGGAGTGAAACTGTATATTTGTGTGCACATGTGGCATGTGTATGTGTGTGCGTTGAGGAAAAAATTATTCTGATTGTATTGGGCTGTTCCCGCATTGCTATAAAGAAATACCAGAGACTAGGTAATTTATAAGAACATTTATTTATTTGTCTCATGGTTCTGCAGGCTGTACAAGAATCATACCAGCATCTGCTTCTGAAGCCCAGAAAGCCCCAATCATGGCAGAAGGCAAAGGGTGAGCAGGTACATTACATGGCAAGATCAGAGCAGCAGGATGGGGGCCATCCCACATACTTTTAAATGACCAGATCTCTTGAGAACTCAGAAAGCTCACTTACCACCAAGGAAATCAGATAACCTTTCATGAGAGTTATGCCCCCATGGTCCAAATACCTCCCACTAGGCCCCACCTTCAACACTGGAGATAACAATTCAACATAAAATGTGGGCAAGGACATATATTCATACCATATCATTGAGCCCCTGGCCCCTCTCAAATCTCCTGTCCTTCTCACATTGCAAAATACAATCTTCCCTTCCCAATAGTCTCCTCCAGTATTAACTCAAAAGTCCAAAGTCTCATCTGAGACAAGGCAAATCCCGTCCACCTGTGAGTCTATAAAATCAAAACCAAGTTAGTTACTTTCAAGATACATTATAAGCATTGAGTTACAAGCGTTGGGTAAACATTCCTGTTCCAAAAGGGATAAATTGACCAAAAGAAAGGTTCTAATGGCCCCATGAAAGTTTGAAACCCAGCAGGTCAGTCATTAAATCTTAAAGCTCCAAAATCTCCTTTTACTCTATGTCCCATAGACAGGGCACACTGCTACAAGGAGTGGGCTCCCAAGGCCTTGGGCAGCTCTGTCTCTGTGGCTTTGCAGGGTTTGGCCCCCAGTGCTGCTTTCATGGGCTGGAGTTGAGTGCCTTCAGATTTTTCCAGGACCAGGGTGCAAGCTGTCAGTGGATAGATCATTCTCAGGTCTGGAGGATATTGGCCCCCTTCTCACAGCTCCACTAGGCAGTACCCCACTGGGGACTCTGTGTGGGAGCTCCAGCTTCACATTTCCCCTTGGCACTGCCCTCTGTGAAGACTCTGCCCCTGTAGCAGACTTCTGCCTGGGTAGTCAGGCCTTCTCATATACCCTCTGAAATCTAGGTGGAGGCTGCCAACCATTCTTCACTTTTGCATTCTGTGCAACTACAGGCTTAACACCATATGGAAGCTGCCAAGGCTTACGGCTCACATTCTCCAAAGTGGCAGCCTTAGCTGTACCTGGACCTCTTTGAGCCATGGCTGGAGCTGGAATGGCTGGGATATGGGGGGCAGTGTTGTGAGGCTGCGCAGGGCAGTGGGGCCCTGAACCTAGCCCATGAAAACACTCTTCTCTTCTAGGCCTCTATGTCTGTGATAGACAGGGCTGCTGCAAAGGTTTCTAAAGTGCCTTCAAGGCTTTTTCTCCATTGTCTTGGCTATTAGCACCTGACTCCTTTTTAGTTATGCAAATTTCTCTATTAAGTGGTTGCTCCACAGACTGCTTGAATTACTCTCCTAAAAAAGGTTTTTCTTTCTCTGCCACATATCCAGGCTGCAAATTTTCCAAACATTTATGTTCTGCTTCTTGTTTAAATGTAAATTACAACTTTAAGCCATTCCTTTGTTCCTGCATCTAAGCATAGGCTGCTAGAAACAGCTAGGTATATCTTGAATGTTTTGCTGCTTAGAGATTTTATCTGCCAGATATTCTAGGTTATCACTCTCCAGCTCAAACTTCCACAGACCCCTAGGACAGGAACAGAATGGAGCCAAGCTCTTTGCTAAGCCATAACGTGAATGACTTTTGCTCTAGTTCCCAATAAGTTTCTCACTTCCATCTGAGAACTCCTCAGTCTGGACTTCACTGCCCATATCACCATCAGCATTTTGGTCACAACCATTTAACCGGTCTCTAAGATGTTCCAAACTTTCCCTCATTTTCCAGTCTTCTTCTGAGCCCTCCAAATTCTTCCAACCTCTGCCCATTACCCAGGTCCACAGTCATTTTCACATTCTCAGGTATCTTTATAGCAATACCTCACTCCTGGCACCAATTTTCTGTATCAGCCTATTCTTGCATTTCTCTAAAGAAAGACTTGAGCCTGGTAATTTATAAGGAAAAAGAATCAATTAGCTCATGGTTCTGCAAGTTGGACAGGAAGCATAGTGGTATCTGCTTCTGGGGAAGCCTCAGGAAGTTTTCAATCATGGCAGAAGGCAAATGGGGAGTGGCACATCACATGGTGAGAATGGAGCAGGAGAGAAAGAGTGGGCAAGGAGGTGTTACACAATTTTAAATGACTAGATCTTGTGAGAACTCAGAGAATTTACTGCCAAGCGGAAGGGCTGAACCATGCATGAGGAATATACCCTTATGATCCAAACACCTCCTACCAGGCCCCACCCCCAACAATGGGGATTACAATTCAACTTGAAATTTTCGCAGGGACATAAATTCAAACCATATCACTGATTCTTGTTAAAATGGTAGAAAGACTTTATTCAAGGCTATTGCAATAGAAGTATTGCAATGGAGGAACAAGATCAGGCTCAACTCCAAAAATGGAAAAGACAGGTAAGACAGGTGGAGATTGATAATCAATGAGCAGAGTGAGGGGATCAATTGATGAAAAATTACTAAAAGGAGACATCAAAGGTAAGGGGATTCTAGCAAAACTGTTCTAAGAAAATCATTGCTAAAGACAGACCAAGGACTTAGACATCAAAAGTGAGGGATAAATATCTTGATTAGGTATCAAGGGTGGAAGATTATCTCTAAAATGATTTAAGCAGAATTCTTTACTTGGCTGGGCAGGTCAAAGACAGAATGGGGGCCAAGATCAAGGCCTATTTCAAAAGTGGGCTTAGAGGAACTCTTGACTAAAGTTAGGTCAAGGAGAGAGTCTTTGTCAGTGTGTATATGTGTGTGTGGTATGTGTAATGGTGATGAGTGGAAGCAGGATTGGCTATATAATTTGAGGGACTCAGGGAAAATGAAAATATATATGGATCCTCTAGTTCAAAATATCAATAATTCGAAGATAGCAACAAAAAAATTAAATCAAGCACTGGGCCCTGTTAAATCTGTGGGCTGTTTGACCACACAGGTTGTGTGCCCATACAGCTTATTCAAGCAAGGAGCAATAGAAAGCATGAGGGCCTATGTTAAATAAAAGGCCAGAGCAATGTATAATTATTTGGGTAGAATTGAAGTTGCCTTCCTTGTGTTTCTGAATATATTACTGACTTAAGTGACTATTAGGGAAAAATTGAAAGAAACAAATTCAAGAGAGACCTATAGTGCATAAGGAAGCCTCATAGAGTGATAGCTATCATCATTTTATGTGAATACAGCCTTTAAAAATGCACTAGTCTATATATGAGGGCCCACTTTTCAGTCAGAATCTGTTCATTGAGACTTGAAATATTAGAGAGTAGATGAGAAAAGTTAGAAAGAATGCTTACATCACTCTCTTGCTTTTTTACCCTCCTCTGACTTTTTCCTGTTGCATGCAGAATAGAATTCAAACTTCTCGCCAGAGTTTTCAGGGGTACACTAGTTAGGATAGTGCCTGCTGCTCTAACAGACAAGCCTCCCAGTGGTTAACACAATAACAGTTTTGGAGTGGTCTTAAATTTTTCTAAGGGAATACTGAAAAATTAAGTAATTTACCTATTTCTTAATGAATTTACCAACTCAAGATTCAAGAAACTCTCTGAAGAATTTACTGGTGTATCTCAGCCAATCAAAGCTTTGGTTATTTATTTATTTATTTTAGTAATTCTGGCCACTTCTTTTCCCAGACTATTTTTTTTGCCTTAGTGCATTAGAATAGACCACGAGGTCTATTTGCTCACTTAATTTTAGGTATGCTTTGATTCAGAGCAGATAACATCATAGCAGAACTGTCTGCAGCAGTTCCAGATGGCACATTTTTATACCATGTTGTTCAGAAAGAGTAAGAACTTTAGGTAGCTCTCTCAGATGATCAAGAAGGATGCTTTTCCAAAAGCTCCCCACAGACATCTCCTTATAGTTACTGAGCCATGTGGATCATATTCCCTTCTCTGAACCAGTCACTGTGGCAGGGGTGTGCAGTTTGGCTCAAGTTAGCAAGATACTCCCCTACCTCCTCGTTCCCAGAACCATCTTCAGAAGCAAATGGGCTACTTGGAGGTGACGTAGATGCCCCAAAAGCTGACAGGCCAGTGGGAGTTAAAAAAAAAAAAAAAGAGTCAAAGATGGCTTTTAGTTTTATTTGCAGAAAAAACCTGGAAGACCATTAAAGAGCAGATCAAGGACCAAGCCAGGAATTAAAAAGCCGGTACATCTGAACATTTTGTGTGTAACTATTTGGAAATGGAAATGTCAGTTGTGAAACAAGTGGTGCTTGTGAGATTGTCAATGAACCAGGGTCTTACATTTCAAGACGTGGAAAGAAGTGACTCCACAGCCCACTCTGAGTCTGTGGGTTACTGAGATAAGGTAGTGCAGGAGGGGTCCAGTCGGATAGAATGGGCAGTTGAAGAGATGAGAGAAGCAATCTCCAAAACCAGCCATGTGAAGAATAGGAAAGGAAAAACCACCAGCAGTTAGAGACAGTTACCTCAAAAATGAGCTAGGTCTCAGAGCAACCAAGTGAAAGAAGACAAATTTGTGAATGTAAGAGATTCATTTACATGTGAAAAATCAGGGATTTCAGAGGCCTCCACTGACTCCCTGTATTTATTCCAGGCTGACTCCAGTCCACTATTCATCTTAGAACCTATAAGCCCAGGATATGCTTGTCCACCACACACACACACACACACACACACACACACACACACACACACACACCCCTTTCTTCACTGTTTCTCTGCATATTCATTTGCAATGGGCATGGCTCAGGGAGACTGCACTCAGGCACCTGCTCAGCCACAGCCACTTCATGCAGAGACAATGATGCCATGTTGGATTGAGTACCATGCCAAAATGAAGACTTTCTAAGATTCACAGTTCCCTCCAGTTTATGTGCAGAGTAGTAGGGTCCCAGCCTATGTAATTGTGGGTTCCGTCAAATCTACCTGGTTGTATCTACCTCTATAACTTCTCCCTTTCTCCCAGGTCTTCTTAAGAGGCTTTGAGCTTAAGGAAGGAAGTGAAAACAGTGCTATCACACCCTTTGATCTGACTATTTTCTTCCTGTCCAGGCTCCATCATCATTTCCCCATACTCTTTCCAAAGGAGGTTTTTCCCTGTAGTTTCTTTTGTGATGGATGGCTTTCTACACTGAATTTTGTTTTTTCCGTCTTCTATGCAGTACATTTCTTGGCCCACCTGTGGTAGTACAAGGGCTTATGGAGAAGAGAAAATTTGTATTAAAAAGAAATAAAATGTATCTGGAGGATTTTCAAAATATCATCCCCATCACATACCTTTTGAGAAGTTATATCCACACATGAAGCAAAGTGCGTGTGTTTTCATGAACATTGATTCAGAAGTAGCTTCCTAAGACCACAATTTACTATCTGTGTTTTTGAATGTTCTTGAAAGTTTGAAAAGTATATAAAATTGGCTTTCACCTAAGCAGGGCAGTTCTCCCTGCCGTCTTCTGGGAACTTAGAATTACTGATTTTACAGTGCCTGTTTATTGCTTTTCTTTTTGTCTTTAATTGTCCTTTTATCCTCAATAATAAATATTTTACTATTACCATATAGTAGTTTCCTGACTTTTCATCTGCATAAATGGGCTGAATAATATACAGAGAAATATGGCAAGAAAACACAGGCTTCAGAATCCAGAGTCATTCTAATTTTTTGTCCTTACTGACTTTCTGGGTAATTTTGGGCCAATCCGTTCATTTATTTATTCACAGAGTATTTATACAGTGTTTAAACTACAGTGTGCTAGCTCTCAGCCATTTACCCACCAGGGCTCTGTTTCTCTTATCAGCAAATGAAGAAGGTTAATAAAAATAATCTCTACGGTCCATCCAGTTTTCTATTCTAAGTGTTCGATGATGTCTACCTTTAGGTTTTTTGGGTTTTTTTTTTAACCACTAAATATTTATAAACTCTGATTTCATAAAAGCTTTATCCCAAAGTAATTTATTGCTGGTATAAAAACCACAGACTTCATGAAATCTAAATATGCAAAACAAGTATGGTTTGCTTCCTTCAATTTTTTTTTTTCTTTTTCTCTCCTTTTTAATTTTATAGGAAGGATCACATTATAACTCACCTTTTTCTTCTATGGAAAACTTACCTAAAGAAAGCATTTAGTGAATATTTCTTATCGGCACCCCATTGGTTGACTCCCCTGTACTTCTATGAACTGAGGAGCAAAGGCAACACTGTTAAGCGTTTTCTATGGGATGCCTGTTGAAAGGTGTACTGAGGAAGCTGGAGATAGCTGCCCTTTCTAAGCCAGGCCAGATGCCTTTAAATGCTGCTCTCAGAGTTGCATACTGGGGATTGTCTATCTCCAGTTCTTACAAGATTTATTCACATCAAGCCTAGAAAATAGCAATATTCTAAAGGTTAATAGACTGACATGACTTATGAAAACTGCACTTATACCTAGTACAGTCTGAGAGTAAAGAAGGAGCACTGAACAGAAAACACTATGGAAGCTATGGAAGCCTTCAAATCCTGCTCTCAGACCAGCAGGGAAAGGACCTTGTAGGTGTCCAAGGACAAAATGACTGACAAGGCTGGGATTTGCCATAGGATGATACATGGCTGTCACCTTCCCTGCTACTGATGACATCTTGTGGTTTGCCCTGGGGTTTTCTTTAATGATATGTAAATGACAGGAAGCTCTTATTCCCTCCAGGGTCATGTGAACTGGCCACATTAAGGACTACCATACTGGTGGCAGTTAAATACTCTGGAAAAATGACCGGGCAGGCAGCTTTCTTCCCCATGGAAGACTTTATTCCAGTGGGAACTGATCATTAAGGACGCTCCTGAAACAGGATTCCCTGAGAGTGGGAAGGACTCCTGATAGTGCTAGAGCAGCTTGCAGGGCTCCAGGCTGAATTCCTCAGGCTGCTCTTGACAGAAGCTCTGAGCCACTTTGATGGCGATTATCTGGTAACAATTTCACAGGTTGTCAGTAACCATCGTGCTTGAGTGGCACCCCTAAAGGATAATGGGGTTTAATTGCTCTTCCTAGGAGAGGATGTGGGGATGCATGGGGCGGTGAAAGGTGGGAGGGTATTTTGTGAAGAGGAGTTGGATAGACAGAAAAAGGAGTCAAAATATATATTCATTTACAGAGTAGGATGATTCTACTTAAAATAACAACTCAAAGTCCCCCAACGCATTTTAAACCTAAACTTAAAAGAATCATGATGGGTGTCCTTTCCTTTTTACATGTATTTGGCGATGTTTGTTGAGGATTTCTCCCTAGTGAGAGCTGAGAAAGATGCCTGCCTCAGCTATTCTGCTCTGATTTCACTAAGAAAGAAGGCTGAGGGGGTCCAGTAACTACTTCTTTATGTAACCCCCACTCCGCCAACTGTGGCATTTCAATTTGTTTTAGCACACAAGTGGAATGAGTGTCACAGTCTCATTTGTGTCTCTAGTGAATTTCTGTCTCTGTCAGGAGAACAAATCATGCCCACCAAAGCACAAAATGAATTTAGCATGTGATATTGTCAGCAGTCTCTACACAGTCCTGCATTCGAGGAGAGCAGAGCGAACAGTGGGAAGTTTGTGCGGAAGTCCTTTTCTGTCAGATTCCTTGCACAAGCATGTATTTCCCCGCACTACTAGAACTACATTTGTCTCCATGTTGGGTAAATGGAGGCAAAGGGAATTTTTCTGAACTATGTGCTTTAGCGCTGCTCTGCCAATGGAACAAGACCATATTAACTTTTTCTCTTTGTTTTCCTTCCTTGCCTCTCTGGGCGATGCGAGCTCTGACAAGTCCAATTTGTTTATTCATTTTTCATTCTTAACTGTGTATTTGAAACCTTAATGACTAGTAAGGAAAATGAACGATACTTTCTGAGCACCAGTCCCCTTAGGACTAAGCTCTAGCCTGCGGTACTGATGGGTGTGAAATCTAGATGGAAACCTGGGCTGTAGTTTTCAACATCTAAAATTGATCCTAAGCACGCAACACTGGAAATTGCCTAAATAACAAGCAATGTCACAACTGGGTTCAAAATTTAGAAATATCCATTTAACAAAAATGAGAAATGCATTTACTATTTATTTCATACCTGTGAAGCAATTGCACATATTCATTAGAAAACTAAATTCACAAAATATATACTGAGCTATAAAAGTATGATATTTATCTAATCATGTTTTAAACATATTCTTTGACTATCTTAACTCCAACAAATATCTTAAGTTTTTTTGAAGTAGTTTCAACATAATAATTTTATTATTTGTCGGAAGACTTCATAACTTAAACAAAAATGTCCTAGCAGGAAGCAGTGATAATTATATGAGTAATTAATCCTCTGCTTTAAAACATGAAATGCTACATGGAGAAACTCAGGAATTTGCCTAATCCCCATCAACGTAAGACTTCATGGCTGTACACCTGTCAGATGATGTAGAGATTAAGTTGGAATGAGCTATTCTGGGAAATGATAAGAATATAGTCTATAGGCTGCTATGATAGTACTATAATTTCTTTAAATTTAGGAGTTCAGTTTTATAAGGAAAGAGAAATTATATCTGGGATATAATTTTAGGCCTATCTGAGTACAATGTTCATGCTCTGGCCTTATGAAATTGGAGCTGCTTTCATCATTATCATCATCATTGTCTTCATTTTTCAGGGTAACAGGATGGGTAATCAATGAATTTGGAGTCAACCTCCTACTTTAAGTTCATTTTTAAAGGAGTGGCTATAGTGTGACTGATGTGAAAATCATATATGTTATGTTTATTGGTGCAAGTCCATTTTAAAATATGTCGACTGAGCAAAGATTAAGATTTTTTTTAAAAAACTTGAGCCCAAGTGTCTTTGGCTAACTTGGTTCTTGGCATTCACGAACCTTAATGGATTTCTCCAAAAAAAATGCATGTTTTGCTAAAAACTCTCAATAAACTAGGTACTGATAGACTATCTTAAAATAATAAGAGATATTTATGACAAATCCATTGCCAATATCATACTGAATGGGCAAAACCTGGAAGCCTTCCCTTTGAAAACCAGCACAAGACAAGAATGCCCTCTCTAACCACTCCTATTCAACATAGTGTTGGAAGTTAGGCCAGGGAAATCAGGCAAGGGAAAGAAAGGAAGGTTATTCAAATTAAGAGAGGAAGTCAAATTGTCTCTATTTGGAGATGACCTGATGGTATGTTTAGAAAGCCCCATAGTCTCAGCCTAAAAACTCCTTAAGGCTATAAGCAACTTCAGCAAAGTCTCAGAATACAAGATAAATGTGCAAAAATCACAGGCATTCCTATATACCAATAATAGACAAGCAGAGAGCCAAATTAAGAATAAACTCCCATTCACATTTGCTACAAACAGAATAAAATATTTAGGAATGTAAGTTACAAGGGACATGAAGGATCTTCAAGGAGAACTACAAACTACTGCTCACGGAAATAAGAGAGGGCACAAACAAATGGAAAAAAATTCCATGCTCATGGATAGGAAGAATCAATATCATGAACGTGGTCATACTGCCCAGAATAATTTATAGATTTAATGCTATTCCCCATCAAGCTACCATTGACTTTCTTCACAGGATTGGAAAAAAACTACCTTAAATTTCATTTTAGAACAACAAAAAAAGCACATATAGCCAAGACAATTATAAGCAAAAAGAGCAAAGCTGGAGGCATCATACTACCTGACTTCAAACTATACTACAAGGCTACAGTAACCAAAACAGCATGGTACTGATACTAAAACAGATATATAGATCAATGGAACAGAACAGAGACCTCAGAATTAACACCACACATCTACAACCATCTGATCTTAGACAAACCTGACAAAAGCAATGGGGAAAGGATTTCCTATTTAATAAATGGTGCTGGGAAAACTGGCTAGCCATGTGCAGAAAACAGAAACTGGACACCTTCCTAACACCTTATACCAAAATTAACTCTAGGTGAGTTAAAGGCTTACATGTAAAACCTAAAACCATAAAAACCCTAGAAAAAAACCTAGGCAATACCCATAGACATGGGCAAAGACTTCATGACTAAAACATCAAAAGCAATTGCAACAAAAGCCAAAATTGACAAATGAGATCTAATTAAACTAAAGAGCTTCTGCTTGGCAAAAGAAACTATCATCAGAATAAACAGACAACTTGTAGAATGGGAGAAAATTTTTGCAATCAACCCATCTGACACAGGTCTAATATCTGGAATCTACAAGGAACTTAAACAAATTTACAAGAAAAAACAACCAACCCCATCAAAAAGTCAGTGAAGGAGCTGAACAGATACTTCTCAAAGGAAGACATTGATAAGACCAACAAACATATGAAAAAAAGCTCATCACTAGTCATTAGAGAAATGCAAATCAAAACCACAATGAGATACCATCTCACGCCAGTTAGAATGGTGATCATTAAAAAGTCAAAACAGCAGATGCTGGTGAGGATGTGGAGGAATAGGAATGCTTTTACTCTGTTGGTGAGGGTGCAAATTAGTTCATTATTATAGAAGACAGTGTGACTATTACTCAAGGATCTAGAACCAGAAATACCATTGAATCCAGCAATCCGATTACTGAGTATATACCCAGAGGATTATCATTGTAGTATAAAGACACATGCACATGTATGTTTATTGCAGCACTGTTCACAATAGCAGAGACTTGGAACCAACCCAAATGCCCATCAATGATAGACTGGATACAGAAAATGTGGCACATATATACCATGGAACACTATGCAGCCATATAAAAAGAATGAGTTCATGTCCTTTGCAGGGACATGGATGAAGCTGGAAGTCATCATTCTCAGCAAACTAACACAGGAACAGAAAACCAAACACCACATATTCTCACTCATAAGTGGGAGTTGAACAATTACAACGCATGGACACAGGGAAGGGAAGTTCACACGCTGGGGCCTGTTGTGGGGTGGAGAGGCAAGGGAAAGGAGAGCATTAGGACAAATACCTAATGCATGTGGGGCTTAAAACCTAGATGATGGGTTGACAGGTGCAGCAAATCATCATGGCGCATGTATACCTGTGTAACAAAGCTGCATGTTCTGCACATGTATCTCAGAACTTAAAAAGAATACGCATGTTTACGTGTATATCTATACATATGTACTTATATATACAACCTTGTAACATAATATCTCCTATAATCTAGAAAAAACATTTTCCAATGATATTTGATTTTTTAATTTTATAACATTTATAATTTGCAATTGAATGAAGGTTGTATGTGTGTCACTTAAGTATAATAAAATAAGCATCTATTTCCATCTAAGAATTATGATTTATGCTTGATCTCACCTAATCTAAATTATTATTGTGGTTTCAGGTTACATGTCAATCAGTGAAGCATTCCCTTATCTGTCACTGTAAATCAGTTCCTTCTGTTATTTCTTATAATAGCACTTTTTTCCATAATGTGTCACAGTTGGTATTTAGAGATGTTTATTATATACCTTCTTTTCTAGAATGTAAGCTCCCTGAGAGAGTCCATGTCTGTTTTGTTCATTACTATTGTTTATCTAATATTATGCATGTCATGTTGTAAATTTTTCATAAATATAAATTTGTTGATAATTTATTAAGAATATTTAAACAAAGCTCTAAAAGTTAATGATGATATACAGACAGTTATTAGCAAATGCTTGGATATAGGAAATTAGATAAAAGATGTCTAAGATCACTCCATTTTTTGTAGGCAGAATGGTGGGTTTAATGGTAATTTTTTTTTTTTGAGATGGGGTCTTGCTCTGTCACCCATGCTGGAGTGTAGTGGTGCAATCTTGGCTCACTGCAGCCTCCACCTCCTGGGTTCAAGCAATTCTCCCACCTCAGCCTTCCAAGTAGCTGGGATTACAGGGGCACGCCACCATGCCCAGCTAATTTTTGCGTTTTTCGTAGAGACGGGGTTTCACCATGTTGGCCAGGCTGGTCTCGAACTCCTGACCTCAGGTGATCCACCTGCCTTGGCCTCCCAAAATGCTGGAATTACAGGCATGAGCCATGGCGCCCAGCCTAATGGTCATTTTTAATCACAAAAACAATGGACACTGTAGGAGGAGCAGTCTGAAGATTTATTCAGTAGAAGAAAGTGCTGAACTTCCCCCATGTGTTCAATGAGAACATATACAGTTGTTCCTCAGTGTCCATGGGGAATGGGTTTCAGGACTCCTCTTGGATACTAAAATCCACAAATCTCAAGTCCTTTATATAAAATGGCATAGTATTTGCATATCATTTAATGATATCCTCCTATATAGTTTGTCATATCTAGATTACTTATAATACCTAATACAATGCCTGCTTACACATCACTTCATTTTTGTAGATTCAATGTAGTACTTGGTACACAGCAAATTCAAGTTTTGCTTTTAGAAACTGTGGAATATTTTCCCCAAATATTTTCCATCTATGGTTGGTTAAATCCATGAATGCAGAACCCATGGATATGAAGGGACAGCTATATATATGGGTGTGTGTGCACACGTGTGTGTGTATATACATATGTGTATATGTATGTATCAGATGTGTGTGTGTGTGTGTGTGTGTAGAGAGGGGAAAAAGGGGGAAGGAAGAGAGAAACAGTACATTAAACATGACATCTTTGTGAAGAGGAAAAGGAATTATTAATACAAGAACAATAAAGAAGGAACCATAAGAGAGGTGGAAGGAAAAACAGAAGTCATGGGAGAGGGGTTTTCAAGAACAAAATGTTATTGGGGTTTAGGAGAGACACTTTTCTTCTATACTTAGGTTTTGCTCAATAAAGAAAAATTAAGGACACAAAGATAACTTTACTACTGGTGGAGGCCAGGAGCCAAATGGGATTTAAATAGTCCTATTAATAGGAACTTAGAATTAGACCAGTTTAACTTATCTGATCACACTCAATTCTCTATCTAGGCTGATGTGGGTGACTGAATGTGTAAAACTGGGGTATAGGGAAGCAGAAAAGAATGCAAGCTTTTAGTAGGCAGCTGATATGGTTTGGATCTGTGTCCCCAGCCAAATCTCATGTTGAAATGTAATCCCCAAAGCTGGAATTGGGGCCTGGTGGGAGGTGATTAGATCATGGGGCAGTTTCTAATGGTTTAGCACTGCCCCCCTAGTGCTGCTCTTGTGATAGAGTTCTCATGAGACCTGGTTGTTTAAAAGTGAGTGGCACTTCCCTGCTGTCTCTCCCTCCTGCTCTGCAAGCTGAGCAGATGCCAGCATCATGTTTCCTGCACAGCCTGCATAACCGTGAGCCAATTAAACCTCTTTTCTTTATAAATCACCCAGTCTCAGGTATTTCTTTATAGCAGTGTGAGAATGGACTAACAGCACCTTCACCCCAAGATAAAGAAGAAGCTGGAGATGAGCCCAACATGTGCAGTTTTCCTACCAAATTTACAAATCAGGTAAGTCGCATCATCTCTCCAAGATTAGACTGAGTAAAGGGACAATGGAAGGCCCTGAGTTATATTAACTGAGCCTTCTTCACAGGAAAAAGATGTCAGGAGTTGGGAAGAAGTGTTTTCCACCTAATAAGCAGTATTGGAATTAGATTAAAGAAAGCTATCATTATTATAAGAACTGGAAAATGGCTATCAAATTTGGATTATGTAATTGATAGACATTGTGACTATTTTAGTATAATGGCCAGAGTTGGGACAAATGCCAGGTTAAATGCTCTAAGTAAAAAAACACTAGTGAAAAAGTAGAAGCAGCTGTTATAAACTGCTTGTTACAATTAAAGAAAAGAGAAAAAAATCTACTATAATAGAATATATTGGTAGGAATGGAGTTTTTACCCAATATAAGAAGGTTCTTTTCAACTCTGAAACTACAGAGGTAGGTAGTATTACAGAATGAAAGATTGAGGATGCTAGAGAGAGAGAATAATTGAAGTAGAAAGGCTTCAAAAAGTTAGAAGGCAATAAGATCATGAATTCTTACTGTCAAAGTTCATTTTTGTTGCTATAACAGAACATCTGAGATGAGGTAATTTAGGTTGCATCTGGTGGCTTCTGGTAAGGACCATGTGTTTCCTCAAAAACACGTGGAGAATTGGAAGGGACGTGTGAAAAAAGGCAAAACACCAGAGGTTAATTTATAATGACCTGCTCTTGTGGGACCTACTTCATTCCCACAAGAGCAAAAATTCATTCCAAAAAGACTACTGTATTAATCCTTTCATGAAGAGAGGTTCTCTCATGACCTGCATGCTTCTTAAGGTCCCACCACCTCTTCACACTGTTCCATTGAGGGCCAAGCCTCAACATGAGTATTGGGGACAACCCAAATTCAAAACATAGAACTTCCCCTCAATTTCCTTGTTCTGTCTAAAGCAAATTCAAGATTTCACACAAGCAAAACCTTTCGCTGATCCATTGGCATTCGGCAAATTCCTACTTGTTCTTTGCTATATAGTATGAATATTTTACCAGAGAGACAGCTTTTAGAAATAATAATACTGTGACCTTTTATTAATATACATTTTTTGGTGGATATATTTACCTTAAGAAAACTATTTTTTTTAACAAGCTTATTCTATATGATGCATTGTTACATTACACAAGGGCCTCCTTATTTTAAAATATTATTACTTTGTATGATCTATTTTCCTTTGTGTATAGAGCATACTTCTGACTTCTAAACAACAGGGCAAATTCCATAAGTTGATCCTCTAGTAATGGAATTGTATGAATTTTCTGTGCTTTCACTTTTATGTCTAGTCTAACCAATTTAAGCTGGTACAGTGGTGCCAGCACCTAATGAATCGACTTGACACATAGAGGAAGTCATTTAGCATTCTTGGCCTCATTCACAGTTATTTAAGCACTTTGAAATGAAGTTTCAACTAGCTAAGATGCTATAGTTGCTTCTTGTTAAAATTTAAAAAGAAAATAAAATTATTTACCTTCATCTTTCACTGGTTAGATATGACCTGCCTCCTTTGAAATCTCCTACATTTCCTACATCAAGATTGACTATTTAGTCTCATTTTAAGAGTATAACTGAACTGAAAAGAAATACTATGAATGAACCGGAATTTGTAGGTAGAACCATGTACAGTTTCTTCTAAAGAGACTGAGGGCCCTTCAAATAAATAGACCCGTGGGTTTCCTCCAATTACTATCGAAAACGCATATAGGTAGGTCTGCTTCCACTGTAACTAAATTCTATTCTTGCTAACAAAAGTCCTGTCTATTAGTTTCTTGAATAAGCTCTGGTATTTTACAAAGAAATGCATCCTTTGGCTTGGGTCATAAAAGATTTTCTTGGGTGCAGAGTGAAAGATACATTTACCAAGGTGTTTTATTACGCCATGGTTGGAATCAGTCTCTCCCTGCTTTATGCTTCCTTAGCACGTTGTAAGTGCCTCCGTTACAGCACTTATCACCATCTGCCTCCATTCAGAATTGTTAACGTATGCTTTTAGATTATGGGCTCCTGAAGGGCAAGGACCATGCCTTTCTCATTTTATATCTTTCCTAAGGCTGTATGCAGTGACTTGCATTTAGTTGGTACTAAATAAATGTTTATTAAATTGACTAAGTAGGTGTCATATACTTAGAAATAGACTGTTGTTCTTTGAAAGGCATGTTTTATTTTTTAATCTTGGTTGCAAGGAAAATTTGGAAAAACCAAATAGACTGCAATACTATGGGGGACTTACACAGAGCAGAAGTTCACACCCTTGGCTAGTATTATTGACATGTTATTCTAGCATAAAGACATGGATTTTGAAGTAACACTGAAATCTAATTCTTTTTACTCACTTCCTACACACCCAGTTCCATGTGATTTACCTAACTTCTGTAAGCCACAATTTCCTACCTGTAAAGTAAGAACAATAGTATCAGTTTCAAATAATGTCTGCGAGAGTCAAATAGGAAATGTATAAAAATAGACTAGCACATTCTGGGAGCTAAGTAAACAGAGTCACCATCTATTTCTTTTTCTCATTCTTTTTCTTTAGTCTAAAATTGTTAGTGAATTGTGATCCTTTATATGTGGAAGGGTTTCATTCAATAATGACTTATTGAACACTGATGATGTCAGTGCCTGGGCTAAGCACCTCCATTCTTCTATCTGGGGTTTACCAGCTTCTTCCTCTCCTCTACAAGGAACATTGTAGCAATTCCAAGGAAATCTTGGGATTTTAGAAACCCCGTTTGAAAACTATTACATTAGAATGAAGTATACCTGGAAGGTTTTTAACACGTTATAAAATGAAATGGGAATGGAGATAACAGTCCTTTGGGCATTGAATTTGAATTTTGAACTCTACAAAATATTTGTAGTTGCTATCTGAGGTCACATTTCAATTAGTGTGGGTCTTTTGAGGCCAAAATTTTTGCAAATAAAGAAAAAATTTGTTCCATATATCTGGATGTCAGGGAATTTGACTGAAGTTGTTTCTTATCTGGCTACTATTTCAGATCTCATTCACAAAGTCTGTGCAAGGCCTTAAAAATATAGACATATTATAGTATTGTACCTACATTTAGGAGTCTCACCATCTAGGGAAGGTGACAGCAGATGACTTAGTAATTATGATATGTTATGGTAATTGATATAATGTCAGGGGAAGGCAAGCAGTTCATAGCAGGGAAATCATGACAGGAAATTATAATGATGTTGAATATGAGGCTTAATATGAGATTAATCAGAGAAACTTGGGGAGAAAAGAGCTAGCCTGGGTAAAATAGACAGCAGACCAAAGGAACAGCATGGGCACAAGCCTGCTTGGAGGACCTCAAGTACATGAGTATGGTACATCTGATGCACAATCTTCATGGATCAGTCAGGGTTCAGTCAGGGAATATTACCAAATCAGGAATTTATTATAAGGATTAGACTTACACAATTATAGGAGGATGTGGGAAAGTGAAGGTTCAAAAAGGAGAGTTGAAGAATCAGAAAAATGTCTTCTTGGTACGAAGCTGCCAAGAAAACCTGGGAGGTAGCAGCAGCTTCTGGAGTAGAGTTGTAAGGGAGGGTTGGTATAAAAGGCTGCAGATATTTGTTAGTTTGTGTGGCTACCACCTGAGTGAATTTGCAGCGGAATTTCTGCTGTGGGGCCTGAGGCCTCCATCACTTAGCAGAGTTGGCAGTCATGAGTGAGAGCTTGACATGGAATAGAGAGAGACTAAGCTAGAACTTTCCAGCACCTGTGCGTCTGTCTGTCATCACCTCTAACTATCGATGACCTTCAGAATGTAATAATGTTTTTTACTTCTCACTCCTAAATGCCTCATGATCTTGCCTTCAGTCCGTTTTTACCTGAAACTGTATAGAAAAAGAGGATTCTAGAAAATGTAGTTCCCAGTGTAGCCAACTTGACAACAGAACATCTAGCACACCAGAGCTTGGTGGTATGTAACTCTAAGTGAAAAAGTTGATATTAACCTAATAAAAAAGCCTTTATTTCCTAAGTGAAAGAATTTTACCCATAAGATATTTAATTGCCAATTATAACTTTTAATTAAGAAAGTAACATGGTCAGTTTGCATCTAGACTGTGAAAGATGAATTGTTAAGGCCTGGGGTTGAAGGTAGGGAGGTGATCTCTCAAAGCAAGGAGGCTGTTATGAGGCTGTTGTACTTATCCAAATGAGAGAAGATAATGGCCTGACCTGAAACAGTGGTTGTCAGGAAGACAGAGGAAATTGGGACAATATTCATTTTTCTGGTTTGGGAGACTGTGTGGATGATGATGAGATACATTGCATTGGGAGTTTAGTAGGAGGAGCCAATTGATGAAGAAAGTTGAAGAGGTTCATTTTGGACATAGAGAACAATCATGTAGAGTTAACTAAGCAGTGGGCAGTTAGAAATTCAGGTTTAGAGCTTAGAAAGGAGATATGGAGTCAATATATAGTTGTCAGCAGAGAGATGGTGGTTGAAGCCATAAATGGGATTGGCCATGGAGACTGCATAGCCTGGGAACACAGGAGGGTTAAGATGAAACCCAAGGCAGCACCAACATTTAAAGTGGACACAGAGGGAGGGGAGCCAACAAAGGCGACAGGGAAGGAGTGAGCAGGAAACTGAAAATAGAAGCAAGAGTCTGGTAGATAGCAAAATATTTTCAAATGAATGGAAGGCTAATTGTGTTAAACTCAACATCAAGACAATGTAAGAAGAACGTTGAGAGATATTTGTTTTTTAGTGAAGTGATAAAACTAGAGCATCGTTTGAGAATGAATGAGTAATGAGAAAATGGATAATCAATGTAGGTTATTCCACCAAGAATTTTGGTCATGAATTAGAAGTATATAGTGTTAAGGATTTTTTTTTCTTTTTTCTTTTTTTTTTTTGTTTTTTGTGTGTGTGTGTCTATGTTGGATTTTTTCCCAAATGGGAAGATTTAGTATGTATAAATGCAAAGGGAAGAAGTAAATGTGAAGTTTTTTTTTTGTTTTGTTTTGTTTTTTTTTTGACTGCAAGCTCCGCCTCCCGGGTTCACGCCATTCTCCTGCCTCAGCTTCCTGAGTAGCTGGGACTACAGGCGCCCGCCACCTCGCCCGGCTAGTTTTTTGTATTTTTTTTTAGGAGAGATGGGGTTTCCCCGTGTTAGCCAGAATGGTCTCGATCTCTTGACCTCGTGATCCGCCCGTCTCGGCCTCCCAAAGTGCTGGGATTACAGGCTTGAGCCACCGCGCCCGGCTGAAGTTGTTTTTTAGTGACTTTAGTCTTACGACTATAGTATCTGTTTCTTAGTATTGTTGTTTATTCTAAGTGTATGATTTATGTAACTGAACTGGGCTGTGAGAAATATAGCCATGATGCTAATAGACTGACTAGATTGAAACGTGCCACCACTGACAATCTCATTCTACACATAGAATAGTTAATGTGAAAAAGCTACTTTTAGAAGGTCAAATGTAGTGTCTGCATTGGCTTAGTTCTTCCTCTGGTACAGGATGGCAGTGAAGTGCCAACGTGCTTTACAAATCTTCATTTGGTAGAGGCTTGAAGCTAGTAGCGTCAAATTTTTAACCCCTTAAAGTTGAACATAACTTTTGATTTGAATTTTTATTATGGATGATGATTAAAGGAAATTCTACCTATGTATTACAAATATCAGAATGAGCAAGTCACCAAGTGTTTTTCCACATAGGTCTTATAGGACATGAATTATTTACCATCTTATGGTCAGATTAAAATCTGTTTTCTGTGTTTACAATGTTCAGCCATGGGCAATTCTGCATTCACAGAAGTCTCAGATTTGAATAGAAGTGTATCATGCTAATGGCTCCATAAGCACATGTGAAGCACAAGCTCTCTTTAATGAAGCATGAGTTTTATTCCCACTAAGCCTGACAATGTTGAGTATGATCTCTCCATGTGGTACATCAAATTAGAGATTTATCATCTCTATTATTATGGATAGCTCCTATATAAAGAATCACTCGTAACTATCATAAGGCCAAATTCTTCCCTCATGCATGTCATTCCATGGAAAAGCCACTCAATTTTGCTACAGCCAATTCCAAGGGGACTCTTCTTTTGTCATATTGAAGCTAGATTTACATTTTTCCTTGGACTAGATGAACTCTTGGCTGGAGTTGAGACATGCTGAGATTTCAGCTGAATTGGTATTTGTTGGAATATGATTTGGCTTAGTATTATGTATACAGATTTTGACTCATGTAATTATGTTGGAGGTTAACCTAGAAACCTAAAAATGAAGAAAGTCTCAGATAATATGTTTTAAAATCCATTTCTAATAAATTAGCTCTTAATGGCCAAAACAGGATTTCTTAGCCTTCTTTTTTTCAGACTGTTTAGTAAACAAGCTTGCACGGTGGAAATGTGCTTTCCTTTACCTGAATTCCAAATATATTGTTTTTTTTTAGACAGATGTTAGTTAATTGAAACTAATTACATTTCCAGAGCAATCCTAGCATCTGGAGCCAGCCAGGCTGAAAAGAATAGCTGAACTGAAGCATGGTGTTGTCCCTGCCTTTATTCAGATGCTGCTGGAAAAGAAAGATGAGTAGTAAAAGCACTTTTAAGTCAAATAATCCAATTCAGTTCCTTTCCTTAATTTTAATTTTTTTGTAATAGCCAGTAATATCCTGCCTAAATATTGTTAGGCAGGGTTGCCATATTTAGGATCAAGAAAAAAAAATCTTAAAAACATATCAATTAAAAGTAGCATAGAGATTGTGTATTACTTTTTGCTTAGTCAAATGTTTTGTGATGCCCTGCTTGCATTGTGTTAGTGCCTGGGATGTCGTCTCATTTGGTTGTAGTTCTAAGCCACAGCCATCACAGTTTACATCTCAGAAAAAAAGTTTAGAGTTTTACTTATGAACTCCGATTCACAGTGTTTTAATGAAAAGACTCAGAAAAGATTTAAGTTGCTCTATTTTAAAAATCACAAATTGTTTCTTTGACTTCCAAAAGCCTGAAAAGTATTTTTAGTGACTCTTAGTCATCGATCATTTTCATATGAGTTCTTTGTTCAGTTAAAGAGCCTTGTCAGATACAGAGAGTGATTTTTGCCACCTTGGCAGCAGTCTGACAAACGATAGAAAATATTTGGCCTCATGATGGCAATGTGTTCATTCTGCACTAGCCGATACAGTGTCAGACTTGAAGCCACGGTAAGTACCCAAAGAAAAATGTAACCACTCGTCCAATAGTAAGTGAGTGAGTGAGTGAATGAATGAGTGAATGAAATAATTATTATGCTATCCTATTGTTGAGAAAACTCTCAAACCATTTTCCTCTACTCTCATACAATGACGACAATCAAGAGAAGACTTCTATGACCCTAAAATATGTTAACCTCCACCAGCAAGCAGTCAATGTGCTCTGCAATGAACACAGGCTGGGCATCCTCCATTTCAATTCCAACACTGTCTATCTGGAGAGAGCATCAGATTCCATAGGTTGAAGACTCAGTCCTCAAGTCTGTCCCTTAAGGACACCAGTTGCAAGCCTGACCAACCGGCTTTAAGTGGGGATTCCCTTGACCCCCGCTTTGGGTTTGATTAGTTTGCTAGAGCAGCTTATAGAACTTAGGGAAACACATTTACTGGTTTATTACAAACAATATTCTAAATATATATAAACAGCTGAATTAAGACATACATAGGGTGAGTTCTGGAAAGGTCCCAAGAACTCAGGAGCTTCTGTCCTCGTGGAGTTGGGGTGCACCACATCTCAGCATGTGGATGACTTCTTATTCACCTTCCTGTCAGCCTCCACGTGTTCAGCTCTCTGGAAGCCCCCACACCTTGTTCTCTTGGGCCTTTTATGGAGAATGCATTGGATAGACACAATTGTCATGTCAGCCATGTACAAATGTGTTTAGACAAAGGGGTATGATCTAAACCCAACAAGGCCTGTCTGCTCAGACTCTTCTTGGCCTCTCTGTGCAATGTTCCTTCCTCCAGAGTAAGGGCAGGACCCCCTCTGGAATAGGGGTTTTATGACCCACAATCAGATTAGAGCTCTTCAGTGGGCAGGTGAAAAGGAGGGCAGAGAGGGGGATTCTGTTTACTCTAACAAGGACTATGGGAGTTATGAGCCAGAAACCATGAACAAACCCACAAACCTATATATATATATGTAATATTATGTAATATACATAAATATGTACAATATATATCATACCTATGTTGTATTTGAATATGTGAATACTAAGAAACTTTCAGAAATATAGCAATTCCTAGTAAGTCTTCACTGTCAACCCATTACTATCATTGGAATTGCTAGTAATTTGCAGAAAGGAACAAAGCACCACTAAGAGCCAAGAGCTGGCAAGATAGGCTGAGTCTAAGAAAGAAAGTTGGTTTTGAGGTCTGTTATAATAGAGGCACCGCTTAGATACAGGAAAAAATTAAGATGAGAGTTTATCTGGGATATATGTCTATGGGAAGTGTAAGATGACTATATTATTCAGAAAAGGTATTTGTAGGTGTTGGTATGGACAGATGACTTTGGAAATGAGTATTTCTTGAGGAGTTGCAATTGGAAACAATTTAACCAGCAGAATACCATTTGAATTTTGTGTGTATAGAACATCAAAGTCTTTACTGGCACTTACTTGGTTACCCAGTTATAAAATATTGGCTGCTTGTATGAATATCATCATTTTGCAACTTAGGGAAAAATTTCAAACTGTACTTAGAAAGCTTGATCTTGACCTGTGTAAATCAAGAAGGAAGACTAAAAAATAGTATGAATGTGGTATTTTTAGTAGGCTCTTTTTGTATAGGAATGAGGAGCTACTTGCAGTGAAGAAATTGCGATGGATGTGTGGAATAATTTTGGAGTACCTGAAACATAATTTCACCCAACTGGAAATTGCCAAGTGTCAGATTGGCTTATTCACCTGGTTAGATTTTTGAAGGAGGGTGTTACAGCAGATATCAAGTTTCCAGGTGTTCATGGGAAATCGCAAGCCCACCTATGCCCACAGGTTTGTGCATTCATCCGTTCAACAGTGTTTAATGAAGTCTATTAGGTACCTGCCAGCACGTGTTCTAGGTGCTGCTGGGTACAAAGACAATGCTCTGGGAGTCAACAGGCATGGTTGGGGATCATATTTTCTGATCCCCTTCCCTCCTTAGTCAGCTTTAATGTCCAACTTTGGTCAGGCAATTTCTGTTACTCTTTAGTTTTGTAGAACATTTTTGTCTGCTGGAATGAAACAAGAGTCTTTCATATGCCTAGCATTTTCATCACTTCATTCCTTAGAGCTGTGAAACTCTTCTTCCATCTGCAAATTCAAATCTGCTTTGGATTTGGGATTCCTTATCTGAAGGGGATTTTGAAAAGCCCCAGCCTTGTAGCAGAGAGAGTATGCATGCATTGCCAGCTTTGTTGTTGATAGCCTCTCGCCAGATTCCTGCTTCGACTTCATTCTGACTTTTACTGTTTCTTCTAACACGTCTTTTATTGTGTACTTCAGGTTCTGAGAATGAATGCTATCTCCATTTTCCTGTACTCTCATCTCTCATCTCTACTTTGATTTCTCATTCACGGTTCCTCTGAGACTAGGGTCTTGCCTTATTCTTGCCAGTTTGTGGCCCTTGAATTTCACCTCAGAAGCTCAGTGCACAAAAGTAACCCAAGCATCTGCTCTCAGACCTCCTTGATGCTGCCTTTCTCCCTCACTGCAGCCTCACAAATTACCTGCTTTTTGACTTCTTGGAACCAAACACTGGCTATTTACCATTAACCTTCTCTGGACCATGCTACCCTTGCATATCTGATTGTAACATATGCTCATCACCAAATCCTGTGACTAGACCTTTCCTGCTTGTCAGTGTGTGTGGTTGTACCTCCTTCCCTGTTATAGCAGAACCATCTCTGGATTCAGAGCTTTTTTTGTTTTTTTTATGGTGGCCTTTTTTTTTTTTTTTTTTTTTGTAGTGTGAGCTCTGCTTTCATAAAGTGACATGAATTGGAGCTGTAGGGGGAACAGGCTCTTCCTCCACTTAATAGGTAAGTGGTGATAGTGGAGATAGAGGTAGAGTACTGGTGGAAATACTGTACTGAATATGGTCACACTTTATGACAACAGAAGTTCCTCATATTCTGACTCATAAATATCAAATTCAGAGAGCATTTATCATCGCCAGCCTCTCTTTTAGTACCTACTCTTAGGGAAAACTGGATCTAAGGGAGAGCCATTCTAGCCCATATATTCTCCGCAAGCAAGTGAAATAGAGCCAGGCACAGGGTAAAGGCCCAGACAAAACCATGCCCCCGCTCATCCTGAGTGAGAGACTGCAGTACATGCCACGCTTAGTAGACAATTTAAAGAGTCTTGTGTCAAGGAGCCTACTTCCTGGCAGCAGATGTCAGCCTATGAAGTTTTTGAAGACGTTTTTCATGTCCAAATCCCATATATCACGAAAGTCTCTAATGTCAGTTTTTCTCATGAGCTGTTTCTTGATTCAACTATTCTTCTTACACATGTGACTTTTTACTTTCAACATCACTTGTATTAATATTTGATATCCTTCCGCCAGTTGTTGGGAGCCAGAGGAAACCTAAAGAAGTTTGCAGTTATTTTCTATGCATAGTTCTCTCCTGCCTTAGACTTAAACTTGGAGCAGTGCTATTTATGAGATGCGACTGTGATGCTCCACTCCTGCACCAATATCCAGGGTTTAGAAGATGAAGACTACCCAAAAAATGTTGACTGTGAAGGGTTTTCTATATGTTATACTTTAAATTTTGGTTTTTAAAATTGGGGCTTATTAATTTGTTCCCCCAAATTAAAATATTTCATGTGCAAAACATACACATGTAACATATGTATGTTATATAGTTATAATTACTATAGAAAATATAATTATTTCAATAATTTCATTATTATTTAAATAAGAAAATCACTGATTGGTTTAAAAACTTGAGCATTACTAATGCCTCCAAAACTTTGTTGAATGTCTTTCTAAATCATATTTCTTTGCCTTTCTCAGGAGCTAGACATTGTTCTAAAGTTTATCATTCCCTTGTTTTTAAATTTTTGTGATCTACATATGTATCTTTAAATCTATTTTTTTAGTTTTGCTTTTTTGAACATATGTAAATGGTATTATATATTCTTCTGTGACTTACTTTTTTCTCTCAACATAATGCTTAAACTTCATTTACACAGATGAGTATAGTGGCAGTTTTTTCCATTTTCACTGCTACATAGTAGTCCATTATTGAAATAGCAAAACACTGATCTATTCTGTTGACAGACACACTTAGATTGTTCTTCTCCCCTCTCCTTTATCTTCCTTTCTTTTCTTTTCCTTCTTCCTTTTCATATTTCTTTCTGTTTATTGAAATTAAAACTCTTTGGATTATATGTAAAATTTCTAGGTTGTATTGATGGATATATACCTGTTATTTAACGACTGATGCTGTATTATTTTCTAGATTGGTGGTATAAAATCATAATTTAAACATTAGTGCTTTCCTTTAATGCTTACTAACTTCCATTATTCTATGTATTCATTAATTTTCAATATTATCAGAATTTCAAATCTTTGCTAAGCCAGTGCTTTGTAAAGGTAACTTACTCTGATTTTCATTTGCATTTTTGTGATTACCTAAGAGTTTGACTTTTTATAAGGAATGATCTTTCATATTTGCTCATCTATGATAGTCTCATTCAGAAGTTTGCTTTTTTTTTTCTTAGGATTTTGTGATTTTCTTCCCCAGTATTTTGTTAGTTAAATTTAACATATAGATTCTTTGTATTTTTTGCAAAGATCTGTTCCCAGTTTTTGATTTGTTATATATGTTTATTATGATATATTTTAATAAGCAAAACTCTTAAATGGCATTTTGCTTATTAGTTTTAAATGCTTAATTATTCTGTATCATGACAATTGAAATCTTAACCAATACAACAAAATGAATAATTTTTGAGAAGTATTACAAAGGTAACATCATTGTGAATCTACTACAAACTTAAGAATATTAAACTGTTGGCCGGGCGCGATGACTCACGCCTGTAATTCCAGCACTTTGGGAGGCCGAGACGGGCAGATCGCCTGAGGTTGGGTGTTTGAGATCAGCCTGACCAACATGGAGAAACCCCATCTCTACTAAAAACACAAAATTAGCTTGGCGTGGTGGAGCATGCCTGTAATCCCAGCTACTCAGGAGGCTAAGGCAGGAGAATCGCTTGAACCTGAGGAGGCAGAGGTTGTGGTGAACCAAGATCACGCCATTGCACTCCAGTCTGGGCAACAAGAGCGAAACTCTGTCTCAAAAAAAATAAATAAATAAATAAAGTATATTCAACTGTTGCATTGGGAGGGGAAGCAAGAATTCATGGATAGGTATGTGTGTGTATATATACATTTGCCCATATGCGTACACATGTATGTACACACATGTGTGTCACAATCTCCATCATTTTCAGAAAAATTGTGATGTGACTATTCGTATCAGAATAAAGTGCTGATACGTCTGCGTTCTGATATGTGAAACACTCTTCCTGAAAAAAATTGCAATATCCAGGTTGGTTTGTCCATTTATTACATGAAGCAATAAAATTATTTAGCTGCAAGCATATCTAACATGGCCTCACTGTTTTGGTAATTAGAAGCCTTCTGATTTTATTTCTCATAAAATTTTCTTTAAAATTATTCATTTTTAGAAGATACTCAATTGAACTTCCCCAGGCCAAATCTGAAGGATTTCTGAGGAGAAATATTGAGTTTCTTCTACTTCTCTTCTTACAATTTTTTGGAGACACCAAACTTCTCAAGTCACCTTTCTATTCAGTGGATCATTTAAATACAACCCAAAACAAAACAAAAAAATTCCTTCATTCTATTTCCAGAGGCAGGCACATGAGGGTTGTGAAATCTAATTTTATTTTAAATGCATTCGTCTGTTTGTTAGACCTGAATTGGATTCCTCTCATATGGAAGGTACTCTGCTAGAGATCCCTTTCTGTGTGAGGGAGACACCTGTGAGTTAGGGGAGACTCTTAAAGCCTCTAAGAATTTGCTTGCCACTTTGCTTGGCACTAACAGTCCCAAACCCTATCATGCTCAACTTTTTATAGCAAATATTTTAATAAAACCCCTTTATTGTCTTGGTATAAAAGTCATAGATGATGTAAACCCTCTATTTACCTAATTCCTAAAAACTAAATGTTATCTTTAGTTTAATATAAAAGAGAATTAAAAGACATAATTTAAAATAAACTATTAATGTGTTAAGACTTAATATTTGTAATGAAGGAAATGATGCAGACCTAACTAAGGGGATACAACACAGGCAACCTGTCGTGTATGCTCATGTCAACAACCCTCAAGGCTTCCTAGAGAATCCATAAATAACTGAAATTGTTTTATTTTGTAACCTAACTATCCTACTTGAAGTCAAAATGCATTAACTTGACTTCCATGTTTGCTGCCAGCCAATATCATTACCTAAAGTTTTGTATGAACAAAATTCACTGTCTCCAGACTGCAACTTAACCCTCTCTCTCATATAGTCTGCCTTGCCATTATTACTTGATTCAACTTATCAGCTGACTCCTCCATATATAAGATACCAATTTTCTGTGGAAAAATAACTAAGTAAACATCTTTGAATTATTCTTTGGTCATATGTTTTCAGGTACCACTACAATAGAATAAATAATGAAATCTGTGCTTACACATACTTATAGTGGATAGGTTATAAGACTTTAAAATACTGTTGACAATTTGAAGTTGATTTGTAAATACATTTCTGTGTATACATACAGTTCCTATAAATGCAACACTACACATAGAGAATAATTTGGGTATATTAATAATGAAATGACACACTGTACTTTGTCAAAAATAAATGTCATCATAGTTTGAAGATATGAACAAGCCTGGGGAATTATAAACAAATTTCTATCATTTACATGGCATAAAATTCAGTGTATATTAAAACTGTATAAAGGTACTTCGTGTTTATATAAAAAGACGCAAGTAACTCTAAATGGGGTCACCACCCATTCAATGCTAATATCCAGCAGAGGACTATAAACCAGTGCAGAGCGTGGATTTACTGGTTTTAACCATTCTGCACAATGAAGACCATCCGGAATCCCTGCTCCCTAAAGCCAGCAGCATTTCATTATCATTTCAATAACAAAATATATCTCTACATATTTCCAAACATCCTGTAAGTGTGATATGGCTCCCACTGAGCATTGCTGCTCTCTGCATTCACCCATTCTGCTTTTTCACATCCTGTGAATCAGTAGTTCTAAAAGAAAGCTTCTTGACCCTTTGTCACCACTGACTAGCCCTTGAGGGTTTCAGATATCCTGGTTCCAGAAGTCCTTTATAGTAATTCCTAGAGGCTCTCCCCTAGGCTTCTCCCCCAACCTCCCTAGAGGACATGCAAAATCATCTTCCTACTCAGCTGTCCAGCATCAACACCACTCACATGCAGGTCTGCTGAGAGCAACTTTCCTAAGAATTCTCCCTGTATTGTTTGTAATTGCCTAAAGAAACAAATCTATGGAACATAAGAGAATGTTGCAATCCTGACTCCCAAGGGCTTCCTTTGCTGAGTCCTGAGGTAGGGCAGGAGTCCTTGAGTTCTTGAGCTCCTGGTGACTTTCATCTTACTCTATATTGCCAGGGAGGCCCATTGTGCTGTCCTGAGAGCATCTAAACTCAGGTCGGTAGGACACATCCTTAATCTGTATTATCTATAAAATCCACCAGTAAAGCCAAACTCAAGTTTCAAAGAGCCAAGAGCTTATAAAATTTGATGGTCTTCTTTATGGAAAATAGTGTAAAATTATCAAAACAAAATAAATATGTAGGATGAAAAAATATCAAAGTACAAATTTTAAAAAGGTAAAAATTACTACAGAAATAACAAAATCTAAAAAGGCACACTTTTTTTTAACTCGATGTCTGACACACCTCTGTAATAACTTTTTACCTACATTCTTACCACATAATCTTTGACAACAGTTTTGTAATAATCATTTTCTATAGAGAAAAGACAAACACAATTAAGTCTTTTTGACCAGGCTTGATTTTTAAAAATTACATTGGATAATAGACAACTTAGAAAAGTTATTTTTATCTTCAGAACTCATTTTTGGTGTTGTCATGAGATTTTGGAATTATCAAATTTAGAAAAAAATTTCTTATGTAACTAAGATTTTGGGTCATTACAAGTTTCCATGTACCATAAGAATTTTAAAATACTATTTGACAACATTCATTAAACAATTGTTAGCATCTTCATAATACTGGCATATTACGACTTTTTTATCCATCAATTTCAGTACGTCATGTTAAATCAACCAGAATTTACTTAGAACCTCTAGAAATGTTATTGGTTCAGGCCATTTCGGGCCAAGGAAAGAGCATATGCAAGAATATATAGATAAGGATATAGAGAAATGTAGCATATTTTTGGTGTGTACAAGAAGGCAACAATTAGCAATAAGAGACAAGTGTGTTGGGGCCAGGTTAAAAAAAATGGCATCTAGTGTCAAATGTCAAATGGCTAAGCCTCTCCTCTCTTGCCTTTAATTTAAGGAATTGAACACCTATTGACAGATCACCAAGCATTTGAAGGGCAATGTACTGTAGTGCTAAATTTATTAGGGTTAGAGCCAGACAAAGCTCAGTTTGTGTACCATCTTTTATACTTACCAGCTGGACTATCCTGATAGCAACAGTTGAACTATTCAGGGAAGTGACTGTAAATAACATATATATATATATGTAATATATATAATAGATATATCCCACTATATATATACACACACATATATAAATAACATATATATGTAATGTATCCCACTATAGTAAATACAACACACACACACACACACACACACACACATATATATATAAAAATGTATCTCCAATTTAAACCACCTTTAGCTCTCTCTAATAAGTACCAGCAGCTACTCCAATGCCACCAGACACGAGGAAAATGTAATGGAAGAGTAGACAGAATAGGTAAACACAGCACTTTTTGTTAATTTAAAACAAAATACTTGGCTATGTACAGATATTACTTTGACTCTTCTTAGGGCCTTGGAATAGGCCCATGAAAGTGAAGGACCTTAAAGCTTAAGATTCTTTAACTTCAGGTTGAATCTGCCTCCCTCGAAGGACACAGAAACATATCGGCAAATTGAATCCCAGGGACAGCACAGGTATCACAGAGCTCCCCAAACTATGCAGAGTAACTCTAATTACAATCCTAGGCTACCTATAAATACTGACACTCTCCTTGCACAGTGCCAGGCTGACCTAGTAAGCCGCAAATAGACTATTTCTGATGGGTGTGCCAACTGGATGTCAAGGATGATTAGTGAGAAAGGAAAGAAGCCCACCTTCCCCCACTGACTTCAGGGACATGCAGAGCAGAGTGTGACAGAGGTCTCAAAAGCAGCTGCCACATGGTCTGGAGGGTGTGCATCCCTGCAGAATTACAATTATCTCTTTCACTTTGAAAGATTGTCCACCTATGCCATTACATACTTCTCTACCTTCCGCACGGTTTTCCAATTTTTACTGCACATAGATTTGTTCCACTGGAGGGCTTGTTTTTAAGAGATTAAGGCTTGTTCTTCAGTCTTTCATTTTACTCACATAGTGTGATTACAGCCATCACACAGCAATCTAGAGTAGCAAACATAAGATGTATCCTTGTCTCTCATTCATTTGTTTTTAACTTCCTATGCATACACCTCCAGAATGCATTTGGACCTAAAGTGCTAGATGGGAAGCAAATGTGTAAGGGGAAGGGATACAGAAATGCTCAAACTTTTATTAGTTGTGTGTGCTTTGGGCCAGGCATCCTCTCTGAACCTCAGTGTCTCTTTCTGAATACTGAGAAAATAAGACCTTCCTTTCTTTACTATACAGTTATGAAGATTAAATAAGGTGGCATATACAGAGTGCTTTACAAATTGTAACTGTTGATGTGTGTAAAGATTATTTCACCCCCTTCATCTGACACCTTCCTGTTCTGTCACTTTAGTAGTAGCGTCTTATAGTGTGGAACCAGTGAACATCCCCAAAAAACAATATCTAAGTAGAAGTCTAGTAAATAATGAAATGTCTCCACTGTATCATTATAGTGCTTTTTCTCATAATTGGCTTTTGAGTAAAGGAAACAGAATTTGGAAAACAAAGTATCAAGGCAGATAATAAGAAATCAATGTAGGCAGAGAATTTTACAGTGGCACAGAGCCTCAAAGGCTATGGTGTGTTTAAGTGTGATAGATGGAACATTAACAAATGCAACAAATATTTAGTTTTATTATATGTCACTGTTCTGAGTGCATAGAATGAATTATTGAACAAAATGACTAAAGATCCCTGTCCTTGTGGAGCTTATATTCAAATGATTCAGAATAATCAAGAAAGGTAACGCCATGGCTGGCTTGTACAGAATTTTGGAAATTTCAACAAAAATATTTGGCAGGAAAATGAAATGAGGAAAAAGTATGCATTTGGCTTAGTCGATGATTCCATTGCAATTCTAGAATGATATTATAAGATAACCTTGGGGTTGGGATGTAGTCTTGTTGGAAGGATGTGCCAAAGAAGCTACCTTGAAGAAAGATTTGCCAAGAAAGATAACAGACTGTTTTCACTCAAATTGCATATTATTTGTTTAAAATGACTTTGAGGAAGAGTTAGTGGGGGTATGGATTCTAAATCCCTGCTCAACTATTCTAATCTACATCTTGTTTTTACTACTGAGTTAATTATTTCAGGCCAAAGTGAGTTTGTTGAATTACTAATTTGCTGATATAATTCACTCATTTATTCATTTGAAAGCTAATAAGCATCTTCAATATATCAATTATTAAGCTAGGAGGTAATGGTATAATATAAAATAAAAAACAAAGAACTAAATTTCTGCTCTTGGAGAACCAACCGTTAATAATTCCACTTTTGGCTTCCATATGATCCCTGTCATAATATGAAGGTCATTAGTAGAGGAAAGCATTCATCTCACTGAGAAGTGAGTAAAGTAGAAATCATTGTACATGCTATTAGCAAGAACTATTTCTTAGTGTAAATGATTCACTTCTACCTGAAGTGTTTAGATTGCCGCTTCTATACTGCTTGGGGAATTGAGTCAGACTTGGAGCATATATTTAGATATTAAAACATATAGACCATTTCACCTATCACAAGATAAATGTTTTTAAAAATCTCAGTATGTCAGCATAAGCCACTCATCTATGACTAAGATCTCTGCAGATAGAAGGTGATAGAGGAAATGGAAAGAATGAATAATCAAGAATAATGGCTTACTGAAAGTCTCATAAAACTTATGCTGTAATAGTAGACTGGCAAATTTAGTGTTTAGATTTAGCTATTATGTAAAAGGAGAAGAAGGAGAAAATATCACAGTGCTAATTAGAGAGCCACATTAATGTGTATCTTACAGCATAATGCTGATACTCTATGAAGGTAGATAGGTTTTAGTGCACCTAAAATAAGTTTCAGTAAGTCCAGATCTCTTCTTTGGGTGAAGATTGGATAGCTGAGACACTTTTCCTTTTTCTTGCCCATTTTGATGCCTATCAAGTTTACTGTTTGCTCTTTGGGATTGCATCTAATCTTTTTGAATGAGAGGACCTCATTTGAATATCAACATTTTTTTGCAGTCACTTTCCATCTTCAACTTTTAAAATTAGTTAATGGTAAAAATATGTACCAATGAGTAGATATTATGCTTTTAGGAAATATTTTATTAACTTGATGTATTTATTTATTTCAGTATACATTTGCAAAGTACATTTATGTATTAAGAGATGGTTATTCATTCTTCTAACAATGCCTCCTTTACATTTGGATTTGAAGAACATTGATTACTCCAGAGAGGCTCCAAGGGATTCATAGCCCCCAAGGTAGGTTACAACTCTGTGGTTTCCAGTAGAAGATTCTAGAACAACAGTTATATATTCCATAAATGACTATAAGAATAGAATCATTAACATTTTGTGTTGTTATTTGTACAATGATATTCCTTTCATTCATTCAGTGGTCGATGAAGACCTGTTGGTCAGTTATCATCATTCACCTCCTGCCCTGGCCCCTGGAATATCTTAGACCTTAGAGCTCCAGAAGGTTCTGTGACTTCAGAACTGGAACTAAAAGGATAGCTACAGATTGACTCTATTATGATTTGCACAGATCATCATTTGACAAAGAAAATCTTGAGATTTTCCTGAACACAGTGTACAAACCAGCTCTCTGACTTCTACTAATTCAGCTGAATATGTAAATATGAGAATCTTAAGTAATGTCAGGCATGCAAGTAGATAGATAAGGTTGTATATGCTTAAAACAGCAGGCAGAAAAATAGATCAAGAAACTGCTATTGTGCATCACTTATAAAAGACAATGGTCATACCCAAGACCTCTATTTTATGATATATCATGAAAATCTATAAATCAGCAAGCCCCTGAGAAAATTCATAGGTAGCTAAGGACTAAACGTGGGTCAGAGAGAGGCAGTGGAGTAGTCTGCAAATGTAAGTGTTTTCTAATCCCCAAATTCTAACCTACTGACTCCATGTAGAGACAACTTCCTCCAAACTAGACTGTAGGTGTCCTCTGCCCTTAGCCAACTGGCATTTAATTAGAAGGATTTTGTTTAGTTACTCTTCTGTTCAGAATCCTTTCTGTCTTACTGGTCCTAAAATTGCTCAGTTGAGCTAAAAGGCAAAGTGACAATAATTGGAAACAAAATGTCTTTGTTCCCTTTCCCTCTGAGCAACAGACTGCTCTTTGCAAGCACCATATTGGTGAAGGCAGCCTGTGTGTTGAGCCTGCTGACAGAGACATTCCGGCGTATTTACAACAGCTGAGGATAGCGTGCCCTGAAGAGTGAACTTAATTCTTAGTCTGCCAGGTAGTCTTCTGTGAATGACAGTGATTTGTCCCTTGCGATTCTTTCTTTCCTTACTGACTATTCGTAAAGCAGTGTTTGACAGCCTAATTTTATATAACTAACAACACTAAGAAGCAATGTGATTTTAGAATGTCTATTAAGCTTTTCCGTGTTCAAATATTTTTAATAAGCAGTTCTTTACTGCCCCTCATTTTTGTGGCTTACCAAGATTTGATTATAATCTTTACACTTTTTATTAAATAATCTTTCACATTATATAAACTATCCGTTTAAGATCATGTAAACTACCCTTGATTCTGTTTGGCATTAAGCCACACATAAATTTGAATATATCATAGGAAAACTCATCGGTGATCCAGTGATTACGTTAAACAGATAATTTGTTCCATATTTATTCAACAAGTATGTTAGTGCCTACTATGTGCCAGATACTCTCAGGAATTTGGGATATAAATATGAATACAGGAAATAAACCCTGAGACCTAAACAAACTCTTACATACTTAAGTAAGAGGAGAAACATTTTTTACCTGGCCCCCAGGACAAAGGTACCAATGTAATTTCATTTTACAGATAAGGAAACTGACACCACCAGGAGTTAAATGACTCCCCAAAAAGAATATTCTTCTTTTTTTTTTTTGAGATGGAGTCTCGCACTGTTGCCCAGGCTGGGGTGCAGTGGTGCAATCTTGGCTCACTGCAAGCTCCGCCTCACGGGTTCACGCCATTTTCCTGCCTCAGCCCCACGAGTAGCTGGGACTACAGGCGCCCATCACCGTGCCCGGCTAATTTTTTATATTTTTAGTAGAGACGGGGTTTCACCGTGTTAGCCAGGATGCTCTCAATCTCCTGACCTCATGATCCACCCGCCTCAGCCTCCCAAAGTGCTGGGATTACAGGCATGAGCCACCGTGCCCAGCCCCCAAAAAGCATATTTTTAATAATACATGATAGAGCTGGGATTCAGGCTTAGACAGTTTGATGCTAGTGCCCGTAGGCTCTTTATCACGATAATGTATTTCCTCTTGTAGTATTGTCTAGGGACATCTTGCATTTGTATTATTATGTTTTTATTACATTTTTGCACATAATTCAATCATATTCTTCCAATCCATTGTGCCCTTCGGTAGTATTTATCTTCACCGTCCATAGATGATATTTATATTCAAAGATAGCAAGAACATAAATGAGGGAGAGAAAATCATTTGCTGATCCTTTTATCGCAAGCTAATAAAATGTTTCCTTAAACTAAAGCTATGCCCAAGGGTCACAGATCATCTTTTCATCGTTTTCAGCTCTCAGCTATATTTTACCCTTATGTGCTGTTTGACTCCCATAGGCATCCTTTAAGAAATTTGTTTCCATTACAGAACATGGGCCCTGAAAACTCTGGCACTCAAAGGCCAAGCTTGATAAATAACTTTATTTTGTCATCCCGATTTGCTCCAGAATGTCACTTTGTTTTCATACATTCATTTCTAGAATCAAAACCTCCTTACCTCCTTTCAATCAATTAGTGTCATCAATATTATGAGGGGGAAGAGTATCTTCAACACTGAACCCCCTTTCCAGGAATGGATTTATCCAGAGTTGGGTAGCTGCATTAAGGGGAGGCTATGCAACAGGGTGATGACAAAGAATTCAGTGGTTAACTTCAGGGTGATGGAGCACAAATGCACTTTTTCAAGGACAGTTATTTACCAGAACATCCAGAGAAACAGAATTGCCTTTTCTTTCTTGGAGTTCTCACCTTAGAAAAAAAATTTCTACTACCAGAGGGCTGGTTTATTCCATAGCAGGGTATACCTTTTAGAAGCAGCATCACCATGTTGGCGTGGCTGCCTGTCATATATTATGAATATCCACTCTTCCAAATCAAGTCACCTTATCATTCAGCTACAGAGCTAAAGGATGTTTTTATTCCATGATCTATACAGCACAAATCAGGAAATTATTTTTGTTCTTTCATGGGTTTCAGGTATAGAGCTTGGATAAATCTGGCCTGACTCTCATTCCCTTGGGCAGCAAACCTACATCTCTCACCTGTGAGATGCTGCTGGAGTTTTTCTGGTTAGCGCATACTCTGACACCAGGTTTTGTTAGGATCCCCTTTTGTACTTTGTATCACAGGATCTCCACACATTTTTTTTTTTTAAAAGAATGTCACAGTTACAATTTTCCTCTATGTCACTCTAGTACCAGATAAGAAAGTGATAATAATAATGCTACAAATGATAAAATATTCAAATTTACTATGTGGCAGGCAATGTGTTAAGTATTTTGCATATATTATTTCATGCATTAGGGAGAGAGAATTCTAATGCCCATTTGTCAGATGAAGACATTGGGGCATTAAGAGAATTAATAACTTGCCCAAGGTCATAGAACACAGGCAATCTGATTCCAAAACCTACTGTTACTCTCTCATCCTCTATATACTGCAATGTTCGAAGAATTTCCTGACTTCCATTCGATTTTTCTAAACATATTCTGTTGCCACTCAATTTCTCCAGTCAGAATGGTTTTTAAATTACACTCACAGACCTATTTTCTTCTTTTATACAGTATTTATAGCCGCTGATTTTGATAGCTGAGAATAGTACCATATAAATAATGATGTAAGACCTGAGGCAAATCACTTAACCCCTCTGAACTTCAGTTTCCTCATTTGTAGGATGATGAAATAATAATACTTGCCTCACAGGGTTGTTTGAAGATCAAATGCTATAATGCCGGCAAAGTGCTCTCAATGAATAAATGTTAGCACAGTTCCCTTCCTTTTCTTACAAGTGCCAGGATTAGAAAATGTGGCCAGACTTGTAGCAAATTTGAATACTGTAAGGATTCCTTATTGATTAAATAATTAATTTCTCATCCAGTTCCCAAAAGGATTTGAAGGAGCTTGATGAACATAAATTAAAATAATCCCTATAAGCATACCTTATGTTTCTCCAATTTCATGCTACCTGTTACACTATTCTGCCCACTTATTTAATTCATTCATTCTGGCAGTCACTCACTCACTTATTCCTTCAAGAAATATTGATTGTATATGTACTATTCACCATTGTTTTGTGTGCTAGACTACTTGGCTTAGAAATCCTTTTCCATTGTCTAGTTCTTTTTTCCTCCTGCTCTTCTGGTAGTCATCACCTGTTCCTTTTAGACTTTTATTCATTCGTCAACCAATTGTAGCCTGCCTGACTTCTGATTGTTATGGCCCCCCAATAGCTTCTTAAATGCTAAACTCAATATATTTTATTTATCCTCATCCTTCTTGATCTGTTTGCTGCATTTCACAGTGCTGACATTTTATTTCTAATTAGAACTTTCTGGTGGTTTCTTTGATAGGAATTCTCCTTGTTCTCTTTTCTCACACTGTCTTCTCTGACTCCATCATATACTTCTCTTCATTATCCATCCCTTAAGTGTTGTTGGCCCATAGATTTCGAGTCTAAATAGATTCTTCTTTCCTATTTCTTTGCTAGGATTTTAGTTACCGTGTATGTGTTAGTTACCCTAAATAAAAAATCTGCGGACTAGAATTGTCTTTCAAGACTCAGACTCATATATATTCTTGCCAACTAAACATTTCACACACCCCAACCTGGTAATAGTGAAAACAATTTATTTTCCCCCGGAAACATCTACCTTTTCCTCTTAAATTCTCTGTACCCTTTCACCAGTCATGGTGCTTGGAACTAACTTAGGGTATACTACTGAATTCACCTTATCCATGAATTTCCCATGTGTAATCAATCACCAAGTCTTCTCAAATCACCTCCCAAATATGTCTCCATTCCATTTTGATCACTTCTATCTTAGTTGAGATGCCTAGCCTTCTTTTTTCCAGACAAATGCAATAGTCTCCCAACTCTTTCCCTGCCCTCAAACTCACAAGCTCAAACCCATCCTCTCAGAATGATGCTTGGCATCTGAATAATAATCTGGACATGTTCACCTTTTGCTTAAAATGTGAAAGTATCTATCATTGTCTATTTAAGTAGTGTTCAAAATGGCTCTCTGAAAGCCTTAAGGATTATTGGAAGTAATTCAGGGTCCCTGTGGTGGTGATGGGGCTAGGAGGGGAAATTTAAGCGGTTTCTGTCTTCTCACTGCACTCTTACTCTGTACTTCCCTGCTTAACCAGACTAGTTCCATTTGTATCCTTTTGGATATTTTAGTTCCACAAAGCATTTTCTTTTAGGTAAATGGATGAAAGAGGTAGAGGGCAGGGAGGGAACTGAGTGCTTTAACAAAGTCTGAAAGCCACCAACCTCTGTGATAACAGTCTGCATTGCCTCCCCACTGACCAACTTGTCAGCCCAATCCCTTAAAACCCTCTTGCCTTTTAATTTATGCTTCATCACACTCATCTAAACACTTACTTGATTAAAAAAAAAAATGAGGTTTTACTATGCCATTGACCATGGAAAAATATTCCATTTGAATTAGGCCAATTCTAAATTATTCTAAATTTGTTTCTTCTTGGATTCATGAATTTGCTTTATGTTGCACAGTTGTTTCCTAGAATCGAGATACTGAATTCTAATCTTTTCAGTTTTTCATGCTTATTTCCAGGTGGTTGGCTTTTTTCCCTTGCTATTCAAAGCGATCCCATCCTTTTCATCAGTATGGCAGGTGGCCTTATAAAAATGAGCATCTGTGAGGCTTTCTAAGAGACCCTTCAGGGATAAGTTGAGAGCCACATTTTGACCTGTTTATGTTTGGGGTATTTTTTAAAAATAATCTTTCCAGGTTACTTTAAAAATGAACCATACAACTCTGTGTACTAACTAGGCAAGTATTTTCTAGTCAGGAAACTCAGCTGAATGAGAACTGGAATCTAAAATAAAAGTCGTTTCTATTTGCCTAAGTGCCATTCTCAATATAACATGCTTTTTCAAAAAGCACTCATTAATATGCATTTTAAGATTTTAATTTAGAAACAGTCTATCATTGATCACTCTGTTTACATTTTAGCAGTCTGCTGAGAGCACACTGTTAGATTTTTTATATGTTGCTTTTCCTTCTTCCTTCCTTCTTTATTAGCCTCAACACCTTCCTCTGGGATCTTTATTAAAAAGATCAAGAGTAGAGGTTTTAGATTTCATAAATATCACAACAGTTTCATGCTCTTTGGAGAATGACTCCTTTAGATCAAAATGGCTTCCTATGGGGGCAGAGAGGTTTTCAAAGCCTGCAAACCACAAAGAGTAAAACAAAAAGCTATCCTCAACAAACACACAAACATAATATTATGTGGGGCCAATAAATAAGTGTCATTATGTAAGAGGTCCTCAGATATTTAAAACATTTTATGCAAAATTATGAAGCTGAACATGCTAGAGTCTCTGGCCTGTACAACGTCTGAATGACTGGGATAATTTTGTTAAAACGCTAAAGAGAATTCTGTTAGCCTTTTAAGAAATTGATCACCACCATCATAAAAGTCTCTGGTGAGGAAATGTTCCATTGTGCTGAAGTCTGTATGTTTTGAAAAAGCTGATTAGTTTTTTTGTTTGTTTGTTTTGTTTTGGTTTTGGTTTTTTTAGCTCACTCAGCCTCAAATATTGTGTGCATATTCTGGGATATGTGTTTGGGTGCCTGCAGGGAGTGTGGGAAAAGGAACTGGGAACAAGAAGTTACGTAATAAATGATAGAAATCACTATATTGGTACCTTATAATTTGGGTATATGATTTGGAAGAGGACCGATCACAAATAGGTGATATTTGTGATAGGACCACACTAATTTTTAATATGTTACAGAGTTAAAAAATTTAAAGCATCGGAGACAGAAATCCTGGTCAAACCACTTAGAGGTTTGGATAAATCTTTAACAAGTAAATGAAACAAAATATTTAATCTTCAGTGTTTCATATGATGGTTAGATCCAGGACTTAGAATGTTGGGTTGCTGAGATGGAATACAGAGAGGAATTTGTGTAGTTCAGCTTCTCAACTTGTGCAATAGAACCCTGAATTTACAGAGTAAGATTTTTAAAAAATGGAGAAAAGAATAGAAGGGCCCCAGTGCAGTTTGTTCTTGCTCCAATGTTTTTGGAATTAAAAATGGCAAAGATACAGATTATTACTTCCTCATTATGACACCCACTTCAATCCTGCATAAAATAAGCAAAATCTTGGTATTATTATACTTATAAGGGTGTCTTGTATCATTCTTATAACTGGCCTTCAAGAAGACAAGATCCCCTGATTCCCCGGTATCTCAATGCTTGTTGCAGTTTAGAATAATTAGAAGTACTTTCTCAGCTTTAAAAGCACATTGATCCCCAGACTCCTTCATTAAATCAGGAATAAGGGGAGGGTCCTTGGTGTCATTTAATAGTTTCCCATATGATTCTTTTTTTAACCTTTATTTTGAGTTCAGGGGTACAGGTGCAGGTTTGTTATATAGGTAAATTATGTATCCTGGGGATTTGGTGTACAGATTATTTCATGACCCAGGTAATAAGTATAGTACCTGACATTTTTTTTTTAATCCTCACCCTCCTCCTACCCTCTACCCTCGAGCAGCCCCCTATGTCTGTTGTTTCCTTATTTGTGTCCATGTGTACTCAGTGTTTAGCTTGCACTTATAAGTGAGAACATGCAGTATTTGGTTTTCTGTCCCCATGTTAGTTCGCTTAGGATAATGGCCTCCAGCTTCATCCATGTTACTGCAAAGGACATGATCTCATTTGTTTTTATGGCTGTGTATTATTCCATGATATTCCATATATATGCACCACGTTTTCTTCATCCAATCTACTGTTGAAGGGGACTCAGGTTGATTCCATGTCTCTGCTGTTGTGAATAGTGCTGTGATGAATGTATACGTGCATGTATCTTTATGGTAGAATGATTTATATTCCTTTGCATATATACCCAGTAATGGGATTGTTTGTGATTGTAATGCACAGGCACAGTTGGGAAAACCTCTTCTGACTTATATTTTATAAATGGTAAAGCTAGACATTTTCCTTAATCACTACTTTTATCACTGACTCATAATCTCTTCTAATTTGTTATTGGCCTTTGAATGAAATCTAAATTCTGTCCAGTTTTCAGCATGTTCATTATCTCACAATGAACATTCTACGACTCACATATCTGCTCAAGACATGCAGATCTCTCACCTTTCCTTTGCTAATGTAATTTTTCTTATTTACATAAATAACTCTTCTGTCTACTTTGCCTCATGAAATCCCATTCAACATTGATGATATTCCTCTGTCCCAGATAAATTCCCAGTTGTGGTTTTTACTGCACAGTCTAGCACCAAATGTCATACTGTCTTGTAGAATGTAGTGTCCATGGAATTTTTTTTCAGCAAAAATTTATTGAGCATCCATGATATTTCACTATACCAGGATATTTCTGTTTTTCAAGAAAGGCTATACTTATATTGCAGTGACAAACAAACTGAAATTCTTAGTAGCTCAGCAAAGGAGAGAGGCTATTTCTAACACATGAAAACTTTATTATGATTCCTTTACCAGTGCAATGACTCAGTGATTTAGGGTTACCCATCTCATTGCTCTGATGTCTAAAGACAAAGTGTCCATTTTCAGCAAAGGGAAAATTCACTTCTTAAATGGCTTGGTCTGAATGTGACTCATAACACTTATGATATGCCATTGGCAAGAAATACATGGTCCTACCTAATTGCAAGCATTGCTGGGAAATGTGGGGAGCATGTGATGTTTAGAATGATGGCAAATGTCTCTGTTGCATGTTTTCAGTTTGCAAGCTCATCTATCCTTTACTACAACTCTAAAACATTGAAAGGTGTGTATTACATATCTGGTATCATTTTATAATTACCACTATTATTATATTTATAGATATGGGTTGGTGAAATGACTTAACATCACCCAACTGTATAGTGCATGGTGACTATATACATACTTGACTTTAAATTCCGCAATTCATAAGCCATAGACTCCTTGAAAGCAGAGGCCAAGTATTATCTTCATTCATTGGCAAATGAGATAGCTATTTGTCAATAAATGGTATCTGATTCAACTGGTAGACTCCACTTAAACTTCAAATGCCTATTGGCTTTTATTCTTTATTGTGCTTCAGACATTCCTAGGTAGAAAGTGAGCATGAATGAGTGATTAATTCATTGATTAATGAAAGAATAATTAATTCTGCTTAAGAGAATTTCACTGCTTGAGTCTTGTGTTCTACCAGTGAGTGATATTTACAGGTTTTAGGTACAGAAAAGGTAAATGTAGTGCGTGAAGGGGAGAGAATGAAAAAAAATAAGTTATAAAAAGTTCACATTAAAACTTTTTCTGTAAATATTATGTATAATGTTCTGGCAGTTTTTATATGGTCTTGAAATGTCAATTTCTATTTAATGAGATCATATATTGTTAGTTTGAAACAAATAAACAGAATAATTTCCAACTAGAGCTAAAAAACACAAGCTATGCTGTAGTCCAAAGACTTGATCTACCAGACCTTCTGAGAATAGGTCTCATGGTTGGTTTTCAATTTTATTTTATTTTATTTTTGCTTGTAGCACTAAATATTCTGCCTAAAAAGTAGAGTGTAGAGTGCAGAGGAGAAGAGTTAAGAAGGAACTGATTTGATGATCTGAAGTCTTGCAAAAACCCGCAATGTGTTATGGGCAAAAGAGTCTGAGAGTTTACAAGTTTCTTCTCCACATCCCTGGCTTCCCTCTCATGATGGCTGCCATGGAGCCAGAATACTGGCTGAGTTGATGACCTGTAACAATGCTACCCTCTAGGGAAAGGGACAGAAACAATCATAAGTAAGGGAGGTGCTTCCTTAGTAGAAAGACTATGGGTCTTAAAGCGAGACCATCTTGGCCTGAAACCAGGCTCTTTTACATTTTAGCTGTGCGTTTGCAGAATTTAACCTCTTAAAATCTTGTCTTTCCTGTAAGACAGTACACCAATACCTATTTTACAATAATTACTAGAGGATCAGAAGTAGTTAATGTAAAGCACCTACCTTATTTCTTGATTTAGAAAAAAACTTAGTAAATGTCATGGCTTAAAGAAAGTTACAGAAGGCAAGCACTGGATGAGTAGGTTAACTCAGTTTAGCACCTTTCTTATGTGACAAACTTGCAATTTTTTTCTTTGAATTAAAATTTCCAAGTTTTAAAATAGTATACTCATTTTACTTGCCAATTAGCTATCACAATATTTGAGATAAGATTAATGGTATCAGGAACTCAGCAAATATAATTATATGAAGACTGACATAAAATTCTAAGGTATTTGGGGTTTCAAGTCTCTATAAAATCTATATAGGTAGTTCCTGCCATTATCTTTTGATTCCAGGACATCTAATCTACTTTTATGTTTGTATACATGTATATCTCCATCTATTTCTTGTGCCTATAATTCATTGCACTTGAACTACAGAATCCTCATGGGTTAACAGCAGACAAGACATTTTGGAATTATGTATAATCAGGTATTCAGTGACTCAATTTGGATACTCAGTTGAATCTAGATTTTTTATTCACCGATTTACTCACTATTCAATGGATATGGGCTGAGTACCAAGCACTGTTTTAGACATTTTGTATACCTGTAATTCAGTGAATGAAACAAAGTTTTCTAAATGTATGGGGATTACATTTTAGTGGGAAGAAATGAGACAGTAAATGGTAAACATAATAAAAATATTATATAATATATTGGAAGGTGACAAGTGTTATAAGAAAAAAAAAAAAAACACAGGGAAAGGAGAATTGAGAGTGTCCTGGCTAATGGTAATAGAGGGAGCAGATTTTAATGCTAGATGGAGTTACCAGGGATCATCTCATGAGAATGTAATAGTTCAGCAAATTCCTGAAAGAAATAAAGGGTTTAGCCACACAAATATATGGGAAAGAGAGTTCCAGGCAGAAGGAGTAGCAAATAGGTCACTATGACTGGAGAGGACTAAGGAAGAAGAAGACTAATAATAGGAGGTTATGAAGGTAACATGGGCCAGCAGGTAGACAATGTAGGGCTCTGTGTGACATTATAAGTTATTTCCCCCCACTTATTTACTAAAATAGCAAGTAGATTCAAACATATGCAATGTGATAGCAACAGTGAAACACTCAAGGAGAATAACACATCTGCAAACGTTGCTAATTAAAGTAAGTCACATTATTTTTAACTACAACATGTTTAGTCTTGTAGGAAAAACTTTAATATTAGAGGGTAAGTACTTTACTGGCCATCAAGTGTTTGAATATTATACTTAGTCTGTATCCTAATATGTAACACATCCCTTAAGAAAGAAATCTTAATCGAACTTATAGTTACACTTTTCTATGTTAATAATCACTCTTTACCATAAAAAGAGTTTTCCAAAATATTTCTTCAGGTTTTTTTTTTTTTTAAATTCTGCTGAGTTTTGAAACATATTTTCTCATAGTCAGTACTCAGTGGAAATGAGAAACAGCTGGCCAACATCTTGCATAATCTATCATGTAGGTAATAATTATTATTAATTTACCTGAAGAGTGGTCTCTTTTCCCAGATAAAACATAATATTCTATAATCTTCTGTCATAAGCACTCTTTCCTATTTTAGTTCTTTGGGATTATAATTGCTATTTAAATTTAATATATTTTTACCTGATCAGTACTTAATTTTTTCTAATTTACATCAAATCAGAATTAAAATTATTTGAATAAATTATTTGTATAAATCATGTTAAAACTACTAGTTACTTAGAAAGGAAAAATTTTGAATGAATTCTCAAAATTTCCAAAGCATTAACAGTGTATAGGTTAATTCCTATACCTTATTTTGTTAAAATAGTCAAAGGCACATGAAATGCACTGGTTATTTGTTGCTGTCTTATCAGCTAACAAAATTTACAAATGTAACATAAATATGATAACTTGATTTCCAAGCTAAAGAATAAGTTCATTAGACATTCATCTAATCTTTGGGAGACGGAACATGATAGAAATTGATGAAAAAGAAATTATAGTTCTTAGAGTATTTTTTAGGATACAACTTCCTGGGAAAGGTGGCCTCAGAAGATGTAGATGTATCTTGCCACCTGTTATCATTGGAAGACAATTGGCTAATGCATTCAGGTAATAAAGTATAGCATCCAGCTCATTTCCTAATTCTCATGGAGATCTTAATGGAGTGACAAATCTACCAATTCAGAGAAACTCAACAGTGTAGATTCACTGCCTTTGTACTATTTGTGGTGAGGTTATGTTAACCCTCAAGGCCCTACCTCATCCTTATAGAAGGAATGTATTGCGGTGACACAGTTACATGTATCCGTAATTATTCCTTGCTGTGTCATTTGGTATACTTGAGCTTTCAGTGAACCTAGCTGGGTCATAGCCACAACCTACCAAATAGTACTAATAGAATGAACAGTTTAGATATTGCCTGCAAAAGCTTGGATTACTTGCTCATAATAACTCATTTTAACTAGAAAAATATCATGGGTTTTGCTGAGGATTCACTCAGTATTTTATTTCTCATTTCAAACTATAGTCAGTTATATTAGCCAATCCGGATCATCAAAGAGAGTATGCAAAAAGTATTGTACAGTATTGTTTTAAAAATATACAGTCACAAAATAAATACCCTCTGTTATTAATTTCCATAATGGAAATTAAAATGCAAATCAAAAAATTTAATTACCAAACATATGTTAATTTATAGTATAAAATATCTTCTCTTTTGAAGAAATTTTAAAATCCAAGTATCATTTATTCCTTATTTTTTTATACTCATTTTCAGCCATAGGAATCCTACATAGTTGCTCTCTGGTTTCTGCCAGCAAATATGCTCTGAGTCCTTTTCCCCAGAAATGGTAGAGATAACAAAGGACACCCAAAATTGTATTAATTCATACTTCCAATTCTCCAAAATAAAATGTGTCAATAGCAAGCTATCAGAGCACAACCTCACAATTATAATATTTAGAAAATACATATAATTTCTTGATGATAACAGCATTCTGTAATTCAAGCTCTGGTTTCCTTATCCAATGGGGGGGAGAAAAAAAAAAGATTAAAGAACACACTTGAAAACTACAATCTTATTTCCAACCAGAGACCCAAGTAGGAACCTGACTGTTATCTAGAGGATAATAGCTGAGCATTTTGGAGGGAGTGAGGATTGAATGGAGAAAATGGAAACAGAAAGAAGCTTAGTTTCAGCTTCAGCCTGTGTGTTAATTCATGCTGCTTATCCAGAACATATTGTGGGATGAAATTCAATTAGGAAAACCTTTTATTAAGAAGGTAATAGTAACACTATTGGCACTGCTTAGTTTTGGAAGGTTCAACTTGCTTCTAATGTGTTTTCAGATCTACACTAACTCTCTTTTCTTTCCCTTTTCTCTTTATTTCATTTATTTGTCTTACATATGCCCTTTAGTATACCTCTTATTATGAGAGATATAAACTTAATAATTCCTAAGTAATATTTATTGAACTCTTAGTACCAGATGCCTTGTCAATTGCCTTTTCATAATTATCTATAAAATAGGCATCACTGTCTCACTTTTATTAACCAAAAAAAAAAAAAAAAGAGTAAACATAGAAAGCATGTTGTTGACTGTAATTTACATTTTGTTAAATGGTGAGGCTGGAATTTATCTTTTCAAAGAAACAGCTTTTGGTTTTATTGATTTTTCTCTATTGTATTTCTATTTTTCATTTAATTTATTTCTGCATGAATTATTATTTATTTCCTTCTGCTTGCTTTAGACTGGACTGCTCTTTTTCATCTAGTTTGTTAAGGTACATATTTAGATGATTGATTTTTGTTCAAATATATATAGCCATAGATTTCTCTCTAAGCTCTACTTTCACTTTGTCTTATAATTTTAACTGGTTGTATTTTTATTTTCATTGGGTTAAAAATATTTCAAAAATTTATCTTGAGATTTATTGGTAATTTATATGATACTTAGAAATGTGTTGCCTACTTTTCACATATTTTGGAATTTACTTGTGATCTTTCTGCTATTGGATTCTCTTTCCATTGGGGTCTGAGAATATACTTGGTATGATTTCTATTATTTTAAATTTGTTCATGTGTATTTTATGGCCTGTAATTTGGTCTATCTGGGTGAATTTTTTTTTCAAGCTTGAGAAAATGTGTTTTTTGCTGTTGTTGGATGGAGTGTTATATAAATGTCAAGTAGGTTAAGTTAACTGATAATGCTCTTCAGGTCAACTTTATCTTTACTGATTTTCTGACTGCTTAATTTGTTAAGTGGGAAAAGAAGGGTGTTGAATCGCCAATTATAATAGTGAATTCATCTGTTTCTACTTTAAATTCTGTAAGTTTTTGCCTCCTGTATTTTGATGCTTATTTTTTAGGTGCATAAATGTTAATTATTGTTATGTATTTTTGGAGAATTGATCCCTTTATCATTATGTAATGACTCTTTTTATCCTCAATACTTTTTATTGTTCTGAGGTTGGTTTTGTCTGAAATTAATGTAGTTCTCCAAATCTTTTGCTTAGTGTTATCATGGTATAGTTTTGTCCATTCCTTTAATAGTGTTTTTGGAGAATCAATCCCTTTATCATTATGTAATGACTCTTTATCCTCAATACTTTTTATTGTTCTGAGGTTGGTTTTGTCTGAAATTAATGTAGTTCTTGAACTTTCTTTTGTGTAGTGTCATCATGGTATAGTTTTGTCCATCCCTTTAATTTTTGTCTATCTGTATTTTTATATTTAAAGTAGGCTTCTTATAGACAGCATACAGTATAGTTTCTTGTAAATAGTATGTAGACAGTATGTGGTTTATTTACTCTGATCTCTGTTTCAATTGGTACATTTACCCCACTCCCATTAAAAACTTATTAATATAGTTGGGTTAATATCTACCATGTCTCTCTTCTATTCATTACATTTATTTTTCTTTCTTCTTTCCACACTTTGTCTTCTCTTGTTTTAGTTGACTATTGTGTATGCTTCCATTTTGTTCTCTCTCTTTGCATAGAAATTATAGTTCTTTTAAAAAAAACTAGTGGTTTCTCTAGAGTTTCAGTATACTTTTTTTATTTTAAATTTTAGTTTTTGTGTGTAAATAGTATAGTATACATACATATTTATGGGGTATATGAGAAATTTTGATACAGGCATGCAATGCATAATAATCACATTAAAGTAAACGGGGTATCCATCACCTCAAGCATTTATCCTTTACAAAGAATCCAATTATACTCTTTTAGTTATTGTAAAAATAAATTACTGTTGACAGTCAGTATACATTTTTAACTGATCTAAGTCTTCCTATAAATAACACTATACCACTTCTTATGTAAGGTTCTTTATTATAAAGTATTTCCTATATCTCCCTCCCTTTCCTTATGACACTTCTGTCATTTATTTACTTATTACTGTTATTATTTTAAACAAAGTCTTCTTGCAGATGAATTTAGAGCAAGAATATTTTTAAAAATTTATTCCTTCTCTGATACACTTTCTTTTTGTGTAGATCTGAAATTATGACCTACATAATTTTCCTTTTCCTTGAAGAATTTTCTTTTCCTTGAAGAACTTCATTTAACATTCCTTGTAGAGTAAGTCTTATGGTAATGAATTCTCTGTTTTTGTTTGTATGAGGAAGTAGTTATTTTCGCTTATCTACTTAAGAATAATTTTACTAGTTATATAATTCTAGATTTTTTTTAAAAGACACTTTATTCTTTTCCTACTGCTTTTTTTTTTTTTTTCAGTTTCTAATAGAAAATGAAAAATCCATTGTAATTTGTATCCTTATTTCTCTACCACTGGAACATTATTTTTTTTCTCTCTAATTTTGGTTTTCTGCAGTTTTGTTTTGTTTTTAAGATGAAATTTTGCTCTTGTCAACCAGGCTGGACTGCAATGGCATGATTTTGGCTCACTACAACCTCCACCTCCCGGGTTCAAGCGATTCTCCTGCCTCAGCCACCCAAGTAGCTGAGATTATAGGCGTATACCACTATTCCTGGCTAATTTTTGTATTTTTAGTCGAGACGGGGTTTCACCATGTTGGCCAGGCTGGTCTCATACTCCTGACCTCAGGTGATCTGCCTGCCTCGGCCTCCCAAAGTGCTGGGATTACAGGCGTGAGCCACCGCACCCAGCCTTCTGCAGTTTCAATTTAGTGTGTCTAGATTTAATTTTTTTGTTGTTATTATTCTGCTAGATGTTTAAATATACTGAATTTATAGTTTAGTGTCTGTCATTAACTTTAAAATTGTTTCAGCAATTATTATTTTAATTTTCTGCTCTCTTTTTATATTCTGTCTCATAGTCCAATATCACTTACGTTACACATTTAAAAATTTTTCCACAACAGTTTTTGGATGTTACTGTTTTATTATTTTCCCCATTATTTTCTCTCTTTGCATGTTAGCTTTGGAAGTCTCTGGTGATATATCTTCAGGCTCACTAATTCTTTTCTCCATTGTGCCCAGTCTACTAATATCTCCATCAATGACATTTTTCATTTCTGTTATGGTGTTTTTAAAATTTTTTATCATTTTCTTTTAATTATTTCTCAGAATTTCAATCTCTCTGCTTACACTACCCATTTATTCTTGAATGTTGTCTACTTTTTCCATTAGAGTTCTTAGCTTATTAATCACAGTTATTTTATATTTTCTGTCTAATAATTCCAATGTCTATATCATATCTGAATCTAGTTTTGATATCTGCTTTGTCTCTTCAATCTGTGTTATTTGCCTTTTGAATATCTTCTATTTTGTTGTTGTTGAAAACCAGAATGCTGTATTGGGTAATAATAACTGAAGTAAATAGGGCTTTAGTGTAAAGTTTTATGTTAATCTGCTTTTTCAAGTGTTTTCTGTAAGTGTAAGTGTTAGTTTTTCGTGTCTTTCTCTTCTTTTTTTTTTGGCTTTGAGTTTCTCTAAGTTTCCCTCCTCAAACAGTTGTCTTGCAGCTCTTTCAGCTATAATCTACTTGAGACTTGGCATGGTAGTAAGGCATAGAGAAGAAAAAATGTTCTGTCATCTTATAATTTTGGTGGACTTGTTTCTGGACTGTGACCTTCAATTGTTTCTATTAGGCTACACTGTTTCTCCTTTAGACTAGACAGGAGGGCTGGAGGGGGCTAAAATGGGAGAAATGCCCTTCCTGTAGGTCTGGTAAAGTCTTTTTCTCTGGAGAGTAGGCCTGTGTTATGAAGAATCTTTAGGGCTTATTTCACAATGATTACATTTCCTTCCCCTGCAAGAGCTACAAGAAAATCTTTCTTGACTCTTCACCATGAAAACTTTATGAGGTACCCGGAGGTTAAAACCCGTGAATATGTGGGATCCCTCTGAACACTTTTGGCCCCAGTACTTTCTCACTTTCAAGACTGTCTGCATTCAGCCTCTACTAATTCATCAAAGTGATCATTTTAAATATTCTACAGTAAATGGCTCTAGCAGCTTCTCCTCCAGGTAAGCAGATCTTGTCTGTCTCTCCAAGTTTCAAGTTTGCCCTGAGACCTCAGCTGTCTGAATCCAAGGAAAATCATTTATTTTCACTTCATTCTTTTTTTGTCGTTGCTGTTTATTTCTTTTTGTAAGGATGAGAATGACAGTTCCTAAGCTCTTTCATGTGAACACTGAAACCCGAAGTCTGAGGCTGGGATTTAAACCTGGATCTGCCTGACCTGGATGTTTAGATTTTTTCTTTATGCAATGATTCATTAATTTTTAAAAATCCCATCATTAATAAGATTTGATTTTCTAGTTAAACATTTTTAAAATGGCATTTTCTTACATTTCTAGTTTTTCTCTCTGAGTTGAGTCACAGACGCATGTGAGTTTCATGTAACTGTCCATAGTTAACATTAAATAAAATGGGAAATTAGGTGTAACTGGGCTGAAATGGACAGAATAGACATTATAGTACAGGTTCTTTTTGCTTTAGTTTCAAGTTGCCGTAATAAACAGCTTATATACAGGCAAATAGTCAAGTACTTAAAAAAAAAAAAAAAAAAAAAAAGCAGTAGATGGCGTAAACAGAAAAATTGAGAGCAGGTAGGACAAGACTGGCCATTTAAGTGGGCCATTAAAAGAAGACACATTTGACTATATTGCTCCACAGACAGCTTCTTGGTGTAGGTTTATGAACTCTGGGAGAAAGGCCAAGTTAGGCCTAATTATATTTAGATTAACTCTGCAATGTAAATGCCTAACCTTTTCTCAGTTCTTTTTTTTTTTCTTTATCTGTTTTATTTATTTTTTGTTTTTGAATTTTGGAGTGAGCCCATAGGTCTTTATTCTTTGACCTTTCTACTATATGTGTGCTTTAATCAGCTATTGCTTCTTTATCTTTCCATAAAAATTAAGAGATGACAATCTGTTCACCCTTATGCTGAAAGAAAAAGATATTCATAATACATTTGTAAATAAAAACAAGTTACAATAAACCCACACCCATCATTGCTGCTTGTTTGTTGTCTCCAAGTTTTAGGTGAATTATTTCCCTTTAAATAGCATCAAGAAAATCTGAGAATAATATAATTTGGGCTTTAGACGTTGTAGAGAAGTGAAAGAATCATTTCTCTATGTCTATTATTCCTGGAGTATTACTTTTTTATTTTTATTTTTTGCTTTCTCCCCCAATGAATGCTTGTTTTGCTGTTATTTTTTCTTTACCACAGATGACAGGTGAGAGGATCTTTGCTTTACAATGTTATCTTTTAAAGTGGTACATGCATGTTTTCCTAACATATCATACTATAGTATAGTAGTCCTTAACCATTTCTGAGGTCACAGATACTTCTGAGAAACTGATGAAAGCCTAAAATTTTTTACAGAAAAAATTAATATACATATGAATTTTGCATGTACAGTAATTTCAAGAGGTTTACAGATTTTTTAAAAATGAAAGTTTCTGATATTCAGGTTAAAAACACTTGACATGTATTTGTATCTCACAGGTGACTACTGCCTTTTGCAAGACATGTGGTATAAAAAGTTTTGCTGGCCGGGCGCGGTGGCTCAAGCCTGTAATCCCAGCACTTTGGGAGGCCGAGACGGGCGGATCACGAGGTCAGGAGTTCGAGACCATCCTGGCTAACACGGTGAAACCCCGTCTCTACTAAAAAATACGAAAAACTAGCCGGGCGAGGTGGCAGGCGCCTGTAGTCCCGGCTACTCGGGAGGCTGAGGCAGGAGAATGGCGTAAAAACCCGGGAGGCGGAGCTTGCAGTGAGCTGAGATCCGGCCACTGCACTCCAGCCTGGGCGACACAGCGAGACTCCGTCTCAAAAAAAAAAAAAAAAAAAAAAAAAAGTTTTGCTGAGTCTGTAACAGAGAAGTAGTTTCTCCCTGATTCAACACTCTGTGACAATATTCTTTACCTATGAACTTTCTGTGGACGACAATAGGATTTGTTGAGAATGACTGGAACCACTGTGTGTAATAAGAACAATACCGAGATTACTGTGCATATTTATCTGTATAACAAATTATCAAAGATATTTAAGTAGTTTCCTGTTTCTCTTTGCATCATACCCTTAGTTGTTGTGACTAAGAGATTGGCCTTGACTTGCTGTGACTAAGGGATTAGCCTTGCTACAGCGAGGGTTCTTTGTTCTCCTTCTGTGTGATCTTATCTGTACTGAGAAGTTGGCTTTTTGCTTTAGTGAGTTATTCTTAGGGCTTAGATTTTGCTTTAGAAATTTTCTCAAAAGGCAGGCTTTGACAACTGGGAATTGATTTTTGCAGGAGGCTTTCTTAATCTCTAATATATTTTACAATATAATGACTATGGCAGGGTGAGAGAGTGGAGCTCTGTAACCTTTTAACTGGAGTTCATAGTGTTGGTATCTGTGCTTTTAAATAATAATTTAGGTATAGAACAAGGCAATCAGGCATCATCCCTGACAGGAGCAATGGAGAGAAGTAGACCTCTATCTGCCTGTGTGAAAAGTGGTTAGGAAGAAACAGTTCCATTACAACAGGCAAACACCAATATGTGTATATGCATATGTATTTGTAGTTTGTGTGTATGCATGTAGTCAAGTTACTAGTTAGTTCTCTCAGATTTATGCAAATTAGTCTGTGCTTTGAAAAATGGTTTGATGAGGACATTTCGAATTTGTAAGGGGGATGACAATATGCATGTGATTGACATGAACTAATTGAACATAATGTCCTAGGCTGTTGTTTGCCAGGCAGTTATTGAATGGTGTAAGAGAAATGTCGTCATTCTGCTTTCCTGTAAGATAGGTTTTCATCAACAAAAAGAATAAAGAATATTAAAGCTCTCTTTATATCATCATGTCCATTGTGTAATTTCTGTGTCAAGAGATGATATAGTGATTGCATAGTGCTAAGAATATAGAATTTGGAATTAAGAAAGAAAGCAAAAAATAAAGATTTACCAGTGGAGTCCTATGTCTACCACTAATTTGCTGTGAGATCTTTACTACCCTCAGAATCTAATCCTGTGAGGAGCGATAATAACAAGATGTACATACCAGATTGCTAAGAATTCACTGAAAGAATGCATGTGAAGTGCTTTGCAGAGTGCCTGGTATATAATACATTCTGAATAAGCATAGGCTATTATCATTGACACTGCATTGTCTTCTAAGTTGGTATTTCTCACTTAGTGTTATTAAAATGGTTGGGCTCATGAGTGTGAAGGACAATTAACTCCCATGATCTGAACCTAACTGTAAAATGTTCAGAGCAAACATCCTCATTTTCTTGTCTGTATTTATGAATAGACTTAAAGCAAAAACATCTGTTCTTTTTGGAGTCTTATTTGGTAAAGCTCTCACCCATGTCTCAGTCTCCATTCTTTTACTAACTGCCTTTTGTGCTTGCCTTGTTAATTAACAGTTTCCTGCTTAGCAAGGCATATTTTACCTTGAGCCTTAATTCCTTCTGCCATTCTCTCTGAAATGGGTCCAGTTTTCAGATATCCTTGTCAGTATAGGTTGCTGATGAACCATAAGATAAACAGATGACTCAATGGTTGTGTTACTGGTATACTTCCAGGCACAATTAGAGCTTGCATGTATTTTTCTCCTCTTCTTAAACTATTATCTATATTACCCAGTGTGTTGACACTTTCTGTGGTAATTTTCTAAATTATATTCCAGTTATTTGGCTAATTTTTCTAAGTAATATTGAATCAAAGATGGTACCCAGATGAAGTCTATTGTTGAAGCACAAATAACCTCCTCCGTAGGGCATGCATAAGTAACCAATAAAGACCAGAACATTTCTAATTTCTGTAGCGTCTATTCTGAAGCTCAATACTTTTCTTAGTTGTTCTAGGAGGGAATGAGCTTCTTTATTCATAGGGTATCTTTCTTTTGCTCTGATATTTCCCCACGTATCTTTTTTATAACATGGACACCTTAGTATGTGTTGTCAATTTCAGCTAGAAAAATAATTGTTTCAACAATTCAATAATTTCTCAAATCACAGTTACTAAGTCTCATATAGTTCACCTTTACTTTGTACCATGAGATTCAAAACTATTTTCATTCAATACTATTTTCTGTATGACATGACTTGACTTTGTTTTTGTTTGTTTGTTTGTTTGTTTGTTTTGAGGTGGAATTTTGCCCTGTCTCCCAGGTTGGAGCACAGTGGCACGATCTCAGCTCACTGCAACCTCTGCCTCCTGAGTTTAAGTGATTCTCCTGCCTCAGCCTTCTGAGCAGCTGAAATTACAGGTGTGCCCTACAACTCCCAGCTAATTTTTATATTTTTGTAGCGATAGGGTTTTACCATGTTGGCCAGCCTGGTGTTGAACTCCTGACCTCAAGTAATCTGCCCACCTCAGCCTCCCAAAGTTCTGGAACTACAGACATGAGCTATGGTTCCCAGCCTGTTTTCTATTATAATTTCTGTTTATTGCCTGTAAAACAAGTTTAAACGTTGCGTGAAAAATACAATACTTAAAGAAACAGAAGCACGGTATTTGATACTTGATACTTTCGTATAATTGATGTCATCCTGGGATGTTATTCAATACTGTGCTCAATATCCATATCTTTCATGGGTTCTGCTTTCTTGCATATTAACTAATTAATTTATTACTTTAAGGAAAAATACTTCTCTTATTTCTGAGGTAATAAATTGAGGAACAGAGAAGTGCAGTGGTCTTATGTGGTCCCATGGTCTTATGTGGTCCCATGGTCTTATGTGGTCTAAATACTTGGAGCAGAGAAAAACACTCAGGACTCCTGATTTGAAAGCCTTTGTTCTTTCCACTAGACAAAGCCAAACTTACAAAAGTGACATTTATACTGGATCTAGTCTAGAGAGTATCAGAAGAAATGATTGACTTTGAACATGCACTTCTATTAAAATTTGTCTCTCCTATCACTGTCACTGATCCTGGAAGAATGCTTTTTACATGTCCAGGCACACAACAATGTGATTTCTAAATGATAGTAATGCTAAAAATAACATATTTTAGCAATGTCATTCCAGAAGCTAATCTATTGTGTAACAGCGATCTTTTCAGTTTGATGCTTTCTCTGCTGTGAAGAGAATGTGCAAGCTTCAGTATATCATGATGTCTCTTTTATTCATTTCTTTCAACTTTTGGTTTAGTGCTTATAAATTACCCATAACAGATTTGTAAGTGATACCTTAGTCATCAGATTTGGTAGCATGATCTAGGAGCCTGGTGAAAGATTTTATACAATGTTTTACATGCTGAAGAATTCTGCTTGTGGATGTATTTATGTATTTATAAACCTTAAAACCTGACACCCTTGTAACACTGGTATTTCCGAAATAGGACTAATTTACAGTCTGTGAGCTATACATGTTATTAAGTTTCTATATTACATAGCTCCTAACATAATTTGGCTGACATAATTTCTAACCCCTAGGACTTTTGAAGCCATGTGATGAAAAGTTTAAAATAATGGGTATATTGGTCAGGAATCTCCAGAGAAACAGAATCAATACATATAAACAATAAAATTTATGCATGTGTGTGTACTTGTATATAGAGATATTAACTGATTGTGTGGATATATATTCATTATGTGTGTATACATTTCTGCATATATATATATATATACACACACACACACACACACACACAAAGAGAGAGAGAAATAATGATACTAATTGATTAATTTTAATTGGTTTACGTGATTATGGGGGCTGGAAAGTACAAAATCTGTGCAGATTGGCAGTTTGGTGACCTATTGATGTTGGTCTCCAGGCTAAAGGTAATCTGGAGAGAGAATCCCTTCTTCCCCTGGGGGGACTTCAGTTTTTTTCTCTTAAGGCCTTCAACTGTTTGGATGAGGCCCACCCACATTATGTAGGATAATCTCCAAGTCTACTGACTTAAGCTGAATCACATTTAAAAAATATCTTCCCAGCTACATATAGACTGGTGTGTGACCAAACATCTGAGTACTATTGCCCAGCCAAGTGAACAGATAAATTAATCACCACAACTGGGTTGTAATGTTTTATATTGGTTTATTTAAAAAATTGGTGTTATTTGATTCAAAAAATGTTGTCCTGATAAAATTCCAAAGACTTTGTGATGCATATACAAGCTAATACAGCTTAGCCTAAAATTAGAGGTTTTGATTTTGAAATTTAGTCTTTTTTTTACAGTGTTTACAGTATTAAATTATAAATTTAAATTCTTTGGGGTTAGTGATTATTATAAAGTAAGGCTTTTTTTTTTTTTTAGTTTAACTTTTGCTAGTACTATAGCTAATTATATCGAGGCTAAAACCTTGATTGGCAGCATTCCACAGTGATAAGAAAGACAACTATTCTTTGTTAAATGATACTTAGTGTTTCATAATATTTCTGGGAACTTACACATACATTTTCTTTAAAAATATCTTGTTTAAAGATTTATTTAAATGAAACTACCATTGTTTTCTGTGTTGGTAACATTATTCATTATGTTATTTAATCTTTTATTTATATTTTATTGTCTTGTGGCTAATAGGCATTTAATGAGTATTAGTTCTCTACTTATAGTAAAAATTGAGTTTCTGCTAACAATACATCTTCACATGCACAAAAATATTCTTCTAAATAATTTTGTTTTTAAACTGTGCTTATCATTCCTTTGTTTTAATACTTCTCAAACTTAATATGTTTCAGTGGAATTGATGTAGCAGATCTTGGAGAAAGAAAGTATGTGTCCTCAGCCTATGACTATTGATTCTGTCAGGATAAGTAAAGGTAGGCTCAATTACGCTACACATAAAACAACTACAAAATCCCAGTGGCTTAATAAACCAAGGGCTCATCTGTTGCTTATCTACATGTCTAACATGTGTGAATCTGGGAGCTCTGTACCTCATAGTTCTTAGAGAATCCGGACTGAGACTTGAATTTGTACATATGCACCATGATGACTGTGCCAGGAGAAAGGATACTTACAGTGAGTTGTATACGCTCTTAAAACTTCCACCCAGAGGTGTCCCACAACACATCTGCTCACATATTGTCAACTAATACAAGTTACATGGCCATGCGCCTAACTGCGAAGTGGGTGAGGAAGTGGTAATTTGAATATGAATGTGGAAGGAGGGGAAGTGGAATACTTGTGAATAGTCCTGGTGACCATAATCAGGCACTGTCTCAGGTGTTATTCTGTATCGGTAATGATTTTAGCTTAACATGGCTACGAATAGCTCATAAAGATATTCAGTTGTTTCATATAATAAAGGTTATAGATAGGCAGTCTAAAAGTTGATATAGGAGCTCAAGGATGTGATATACAAGATTCGGCTTTTTTCATATATCTGTACTACTTTTCCCAGAATCATGAATTTTTGTCCTTAGCCTGGCCATCTTATGGTTTTCAGAAGACTTCTATAGCTATAAATATCAAATCCTCATTTGTCCACCCCAAATCAGGAAGGAGGAAGCAGATTTTCTTCTTTGATTTCTGTCTGTTTTTTTCTTTCCCTATCTCTCTCACATCAGAAGGAATATTTTCCTTGAAGAAAAAATTGTGCTTTCTTAGCAGATTATCCTTTATTTTTCATTAGTTAGACCCTGTCACTGGGCAACTCTTAGGTGCAGGAAAGATGGGAAAGTATCTGAAAATGGGTCAAAGGATAAGTGTAATCGATTTAGAAGACCATCATACCTTTACTATCTTTCTTCATCTGGAGCTAGACACTTTGCCCCTTGAACAAGATTGTACATCTGGATTAAAAAAAGGACAAATGGTTATGGAGAGAACACAAGAGCACCTTTCACAAGGCGAAAACAAAAGCCTTCCAAATTGAATAAGGAGATGATAATTTGAAGTAAATCATTGAGCAAGACAGATTATCATGTAGTCTAACAAAGTTAAAAAGTATACTATGGGAGGATGAGATTGTTTCAGCTAGGGGGTCAGGTCAGTCATTAAGGCAGTAACATATGAGCAGATTCTTGGGAAACTGAAAGGATTTCAATGACAGAAAGGGCATTCCAAGGTGGAAAATACTAAAGACAAAGGTACAGGAAAATTAAAATGCTGAGGAATTATATTTACGAATTTAGGATTAAATGTAGAGCCATATATATTACATAAGAAATTGAACCCTTCATGGAGCCTTATAACTTTAGGCCATTGTGATCTGGTGGTTGGGAACAATTGCTCTAGACTTAGACAATGTCAACTCCATCTCAATTCTACCACTTACTAGTTGTGAAACATTGAGCAAGTATCCCAAGTCTTCATTTCCATACCTGTAACAAATGGAATAATAAATGATACCTACTTGTCTTAGGGTATGCCAAACTGCTGTAATGAATAGATGCAAAAATGTAATGGCTGAAATAAAATAGAAGTTTGTTTCTTGTTTGTATAACAAGCTAGTAGGCAGGCTCTGTGCCACGTAATCATTCAAGAACCCAGGATGGCAACAGTTTTGCCATGGCATAGCACCTGACACAAAGTAATAAATAAATGTTAACTGTTATTTATGTTAGCCATAGCTTTGGCTTAGAAACCAAGGGATTTAATGGGGAATTGACAAAAACATGCCTTCTGCATATGTTTGCCAGAATAATTTTTATTTCAGTGTGAATCATTTTATTTTTCTGCTCAAAATAAATTAATATATACAAGTAGAGAGACAAATCACAAATGGACTCCCATTCACAATTGCTATAAACAGAATAAAATACCCAGGAATACAGCTTACAAGGGACATGAAGGACCTCTTCAAGGAGAACTACAAACCACTATTCAAGGAAATAAGAAAGGACACAATAAATGGAAAAAATTATATGTTCATGAATAGGAAGAATCAATATCATGAAAATGGCCATACTTCTCAAAGTATTTTATAGATTCAATGCTATTCCCATTAAGTGACCATTGACTTTCTTGGCAGAATTAACTACTTAAAATTTCATATGAAACCAAAAAAGCCCATATAACCAAGAAAATCCTAAGCAAAAAGAACAAAGCTGGAGGCATCACGTTACCTGACTTCAAACTATACTACAAGGCTACAGTAACCAAAGTAGCATAGTGCTGGTACCAAAAAGATACATAAACCAGTGGAACAGACAGAACAGAAGCCGCAGAATAACACCACACATCTACAACAACCTGATCTTTGACAAACCTGACAAAAACAAGCAATGGGGAAAAGATTCCCTATTTAATAAATGGTGCTGGGAAAACTGGCTAGCCATATGCAGAAAACAGAAACTGGACCCCTTCCTGACACCTTACACAAAAAAATAGCTTAAGATAAAGACTTAAATGTAAAACTGAACACCACAAAAATCCTAAAAGAAAACCTAAGCAATACCATTCAGGACATAGGCATGGGCAAAGACTTCATGACTAAAACACCAAAAGCAATTGCAACAAAGCCAAAATTGACAAATGGGATCTAATTAAACTAAAGAACTTCTACACAGTAAAAAAAAAAAAAAAAAAAAAAAAAAAGGGGGTCATTAAAAAATCAGGAAACAATAGATGCTGGCGAGGCTGTGGAGAAATAGAAACTCTTTCACACTGTATAAATTAGTTCAGCCATTGTGGAAGACAATGTGGCTGTTCCTCAAGGATCTAGAACTGAAAATACCATTTGACCCAGCAATCCCATTACTGGGTATATACCCAAAGGATTATAAATCATTCTACCATAGAGACACATGCATATGTATGTTTATTGCAGCACTATTTACAATAGCAAAGACTTGGAACCAACCCAAATGCCCATCAGTGATAGACTGGATAAAGAAAATGTGGCACATAAATACCATGGAATACTATACAGCCATAAAAAAAGAATGAGTGCATGTCCTTTGCAGGGACATGGATAAAGCTGGAAACCATAATTCTTAGCAAGCTAACACAGGAACAGAAAACCAAACACCACATATTCTCACTCATTAAGCACTTATAAGTGGGAATTAAACAATAAGAATATATGGACACAGGGAGGGGAACATCACACACCAGGGCCTGTTGGAGTGGTGGGGTCAAGGGTAGGTAGAGCATTAGGACGAATAGCTAATGCATGCAGGGTTTAAAACCTAGATGACAGGTTGATAGGTGCAGCAAACCAACATGGCATCTAAACAATGCTATATTTTAAGAAGGGCATCAGCTTCTTAGAGAATTTATTGAAGTTTACAGTTATATTTTTATTAAAATAAAGCCCTCAACCTAATCCTGAAAGAAGAAACTATGTTGTAGTATACAAAGAATATGAGCTTTCTAATCCTGACCTGTTTCTTGTTCTTGTTCTAAAGTTATGTAAGTTTCTTATGTAACTTTAGGCTACTTATTTAGTTTTTTCTGTGCCTCAGTTTCCATATTTAAAAAATGAAGACTGCTAGGTACCCACACAAAAAAGATGCAATTGAAAAGTGAGTGAAATTCACAATAGCAAAGACATGGAGTTAACCCAAATGCCCCATCAATGATAGACTGGATAAAGAAAATGTGGTACATATACATCATGGAATACTATGCAGCCATAAAAAGGAATGAGATCATGTCCTTTTCAGGGACATAGGTGGAGCTGGAAGCCATTATCCTCAGCAAACTAACACAGAAACAGAAAACCAAACACCACATGTTCTCATTTATAAGCAGGAGCTGAACGATGAGAACACATGGACACAGGGAGGGGAACAACACACTTGGGGCCTGTCGGAGGGGCAGAGGGAGGGAGAGCATCAGGATAAATAGCTAATGCATGCTGGGCTTAATAGGTAAGTGATGGGTTGATAGATGTAGCAAATCACCATGGCACATGTTTATGTAAAGAACCTGCACATTCTGCATACGTATCCTAGAAGTTAAAGTAAAATTAAAAACTAATAATCTAGAATTATACCAGCTAATTTGTTTAGCCTTATACATTACCAAAATTCTTAGAATTTTTCACCAATAGCATTACTCATAAACTTATGTTTTCCTACCTTTTATAAAAATGCTACAGAATTTGAAAAGGGTAGATATGGTGGAAAACAAGGTAGAATTCATAAAACAAAGGCCCTAAGTATGTTACAGACCTAGTGGTCATACTTATAATGATTAGGAATTATTCACTGTTGACCTATTTTGATCATTAAATGTTATTCTCTGTGGAAGCATTGATGAAAACTTTGGGACATGAAGCTACTTTTATGTTACTAATGAAAATCCAAAATGCATTCTGTCTTTTATCACTAGCAGTCCATGTCCTTGAAGCCTGTGCAAGTCTTTAGCTATTAAAGCTGTATGTGGGTATGTTTTAAGCCCCATGAATCAGGTCTTTTCTTGGGGCATTACTGTGGGAAGAGGAGTTTCTAATGCACTTAGAAGGAACTGAATTAAACTGCCCAAACAGAATTGAAACAGTGGGGGATCATAGAGGCTAAATCATGCACTTTCTTAAATTGGACAAACTCATGCCATTGTGCTTCTCAAACTTTAATGTTTGTTGGGGCAGCGGAGGGAGAAGACTGATATTCTGCACAATAATACATGGAGCACACTGTGAGTAGCAGTGAAGCCCTGCTGTGTTGGTCCCAGAGCTACAAAATTGACTTAGGTTTTACTGTTGAAAGCTGAGCTGGGGCATCTGCAACTCGGGTATCTTAACAAGAACATTTCTGACACAAGGGGTGTGTGTGTGTGATTATTTTATAAGCCAGAGCCTTATTTCTCCAGTAATTATTACGACTAGGCTTTAGTCACCTATATAATAAACCAGAAGGTATGTACAGATGAGAGTCTAACTTTATTTAAAATCATAAAATATTTAAATGTTTACTTGAACACATGTCTATCTTCCCATGTAATAAAATAAATCACATATATTTTAAGACATATGCCTAGGGCTGAGATATTTATGTCTGATATTCATGCATGTTGTTCAGGGCCAGTGCCTGATATAGAGATGCCTGTGCCATATCTGATTTTAAATAGTGTGACACCCTCCCTCGGTATTTTATAAGCATAGCACAACAGTACAGATTCCTTTCCTTTATACTGAGTCAGGTTGGCATTTTCCACAGCTGATAGTACTGAAGCAATATCAGGAATGTGTAGGAGCCATGATATGCAGATACACATTGCTGTTGGGGACCAAGAGTACACTTGAAATCACATAGCTCAGTTGTCCATGCACCAGGGCTCGGAAATCCGAATCCAACATCCCTAGGTTTACTTTACATCCATTTCCCCCAGAGTTGAAGCCACCTCCTCAGAACACTGAGAAAGAGTCTGGAAATAATCTGCAGGCATTTTCTCCTTTTTTGTGTCATGGAAATCTTTCCCTTCCCTGTCACTCTCCTTTCCTCCCTCTTCTCTGAAACTCCAAACACAATCTCCTCGATGAGTTAGGCTATCCCTAAGATAGGAAGATAAGTTGTTTCAAGGAAGTCTGCCTTTGCCTTTCAAATGGAACCTGTATAGAAAAGAAAAACACAAATGGGGATGGTGGCTGCAGATCTACGAAGGAAAAAACAGTTTAGCATCAGCTTCCCTTTAATTTTTCCTCCCATCGCTCAGATCCTAAGGTATCATTAATGTCCAAATTATGTAAAACTGAATTTCTAGATCTGCCCCCAACCCACTTTCAATGGCTCCTGCTAACTTTCATTTGATCCATGCTGGTTTCCTGACTGAATCCCTATCTTCCTTCTCTATTACACCATACATGTTTCTCCAGTCTTACCTCAGGAACAGAATTATTTTTATTCCTCATTTATTTGTGGTAAAAGGATTTGGTATTTGCCTTTTTGGCCTTTTCTGCTCCTAAAAACTGGTTTTAAGACACACCAGGAGTCCTGCATTAAGGCTGATACATCCTGGGTCTTTCAACCTCCTATCACTAGGAGGAGGAATCCCAAGGGTGCTCCATAACCCACTTCTATTTTCTAAGAGATTATTGTTACAGTTATTCATCTTGTTTAATCTACAATGCAAACTCCTCCTTCCCGGCACCCACTCTAGACCTTCTAGAAGTCCTCGGCTACAGTACCTTAATAGCATTCCCACATGGCTGCATTTCTTCTCCTATCTTCTATTGTAGGTCCTATGACCGGGACTATAATACAGATCACAGTTCTCTTTGGACTTTCTACCAGCTCTTCTATCTTGATGATGGATCTTTCCTGCATTTCAAAAAACAGTACAGATTTTATTTAAAATTATCTTATGAATGATGTGGCTACATACACTGCCCAGCCTAGGTCTTCTACTCCTGGCATTTTCCCTGAGCAACATGCAGAAACTATCTTTCCATATCAAGGTACGTTTCCAGTAATCTAGTTTAAGTATCTACTCTTAAATGGCCTGCTTTCCTAGCAACTCTAGGGCCAAGAACATGGCTAACTTCAACATGTCCTTCTCTTTTGATGAGGGTGTTCTAAGCACAATTACTTCTCATTTGGTATCTACTTTCACTCCAGGCAGTTTGTTCTTTGACTCAGTTCCGTGGCTTACTTTGACTCAGGCGCAGCCTTACCCTGCGCTATAGTAGTACCTTCCATACCCCTTCCCCTAGCAGGATAATCCTAGTGCAATGCATTAACTGGTAATTGGGAAGGTTTGTACAGTGCATTATTGAATGCCCTTATCTGCTAGGCAAATACCTATTCAGAGCTTAGTATAACTATTACTTTGAGTTCCAGTTGTATCTACCAACTTGTGCACATCCATAGAAAGTGGTTGTTGTAGAGTACTCCTTTCATGATTTTGAATTGAAAAGTGTCACTGAGATCCTCGGCAGGCATGGGTTCTTCTCTCTCAGGTCTCAGGGGCTGAGTCTGTCATCACTTGTGAACTCGAATCCCTCTCTCTTTGAATTGGCATATTTTCTTTTCAACCACTCTTCCATCCTTTTCTTGTAGAGTTGAATTCTGTTAATTCTTCAATTTAGTCACCATTCACTCAATTCTATCGTATTTTATTTTAGATGGGCTGAGGGGTGATAGCCCTACAAGATATTTTAGGTGGAATATTTGTGAGTCAAACGTTTTCCGTTGCCAGAATGGTTTTCTCTCCACGTCTCTGTGTTGATTATACTAAAATATCCTGTATGCATTTTCTCACTTGAGATTGTACTTACAAATGCCCCCTTTTATTAGTTAGGGTTTAACACATGACATCAACAAGGAAGAAGGGTGAGATATTTTTCAGTTCTAGTATGAAAAAGCTCTGGAAAAAATGCCAACCTTATGCATTGTACATAGTGCCTGGCACCTAACAATGCTTAACATATTTTTGAAAAATATAGCTACTTTTGAAGGGTAATATGTATATAGCAAGGTACACATGTTATAAGTATACAGCTCAATGAATTTTCACAAAATGAGCACATTCATATACTCACTAACCAGATCAAGAAATGGAAGATCACAGATAGCCCAGAAGTCCCAGTCATGCTGTCTTAGGTTCTTTTCCCCAAAGTAATCCCTATTCTGACATTTAACAGAATTTTTGAATTCTGTTAAAAAATAAATGACATTATAAAGAATGTATGCTTCTGTGTCTGCCTTTTTTTATTCAACATCATGTTGAGATTCATCTATGTTGCATGTAATTTGTTCAATTTCATTATGCACTATTTTGCATTGTGTAAAAATAAAACAATTTACTTATTTTAATATTGCTGGACATTTGGGTTGCTCCCAGTTTTGGGCTGTCGAGAACAATACTATTATGAATATTCTTATATTTGTTTTCATATAAACATATATGTACATCTGTTAAAATTCAAATCCTTGGGTGACAGGGTTTATGTATAACATTACTAGACACCAATAAAATCCAAAGTTATTGTATCAATTTACACTCTCATAAGTAGTGTTTGAGAGTTCCAGTTTCTTTATATTTTTACAAACACGTTATATTGTCAGTCTTTTTTTTTTTTTTTTTTTTTTTTTTTTTTTTTTTTTTTTTTTTTTT